>NW_024070213.1:67409395-67516673 GCF_014754425.2 Oryx dammah
GCCAGTGAGTACTGAGGGCACACTGCCCGCCCCCACCATGGTGCTGCGTGAACTTTTTCTTGCCTCTGGTACTCTGGGGAGGAGGAGGGGAGGAAGGAGGAGAAGGCACCTTAAGGGGAAATTTGATGTTGCAAATGAACCAGTTTAAATTCTCAACTGACAGCACAGTCATTTGAAAAAGACTGTTTTAAAACCAAAGATCATGCTTTCTTGGCAACATGATTTTTGTTACAAAACACAAATGTGGGCATGAACAAGAAGAATTTAATCCCAGAGAAATATAGCCAGGTGATTTGTGTCTATACGTTTAAAACCCATGAAGTAAGCATTATTGTTACCATTTCATAGATGAGGAAATTAAGACTCAGAGAAGTTGTATGCCTTCTCTGTAGAACAGAGCAGAGAACAAGAAGATGGCAAAATAGAGGATTTATCAGACACTCGTTTGCTCAAAAGCTCCTTCTCTTTCCACCTCAATAAAGCCTGACTTTTAGTACAGAAATGGTAAAGTAGTGCCTCTGTTTTTATAGCCGACATTCTGTGGTGTGGGTCTTGTCTGATTTCTGGAGGGCACCTACACAAGATACATCATGAATATAATCACAGCAGTATGTCTAGTGTTGCTGAAATTTCATGCAAGAACAACACATTCCCTGCAATTGTTATATTTGATGACTACTTAGTGAACAAGAACATCTCCTTGAAAATGAGTGTCAGTCCTGTTAAGATATAATTATTCTCTTCTGTTCAGGAAAGAACAGAAATTTGTCAAATACAGCTTAATTTTTTGAGTCAGAAGTTAACACAAAGCACCCTGTTGTGGGTGCCATTGTTTTCACAAAGCTGAATCTCAGCAAATAAAAACACAACCCTCATGTAGTACAGTTTCTTCCTCCACTCAGGGTAACGCAAACTCCCCAGCAGTGTGCCTAAATCTGTACACAGTACTACTCCCATCCTATCAATCCCCAGCTCTTCTGATTTCTGCCTCCAGTGAAAATGGAGTGGGCATGTGAGGGTGGGCTTACTTCCAGCTCTGTGCCAGTGATCCCAGGAAAGGATAGAATGAGCTTTTTTGCCATTCTATCTATAAGCCCTCCCCCTCCTCTTATCTACCTTGCCCCCATCCCAATACCATAAGTCAGGTCCTGCTAACCAGGGCGTTTATCTCACAGAAGGGGGGATATGGTCATAAAGAACAGCAAAAGGTTTACTTAAAAGGTGACCATATGCATTATTTATGTTTCTGGAAGAATCCATACTACATGTTTCTATCCTGGGATATACTCATAGTTACATTTGCTCTCATCAATACGTGTATCCTACTTACTGGTTTCCCTATCATAGTATTTTGGAAGGATCTATTTCATCAGTTTCTAATGAAGCTGAAAGCAAATTTATATTATTTTTAGTAAAATTTTATCCCTTTCTCATACATGGGTTGATGTATGGGGTGTCCCAGGCAGGTCAAATATTTTAGTGAGCTTCAGCTAAACTCCCTTAACTATTTGTTCAGCGTTACTGTAGATGTCGGAATGAGTGCTGTTTAGGTGGGAAGAAAGAAGAAGTGATGCCGCTAGTGGGACAGGAATTAGCATCTGCTTTCCTGAGCAGCTCAGTTCTGGTTCCAAATCAGCATACCTACTCAGCAAAGCAAAAGGTGGGCAGTTAACGATAGAAAAAATGAGAATCTGTCTTGCCAGCGATCAGACTGCAATGTTCCTGACAAAATTTAATGTTTCCAAACGGATGCAAACAAGGCCAACATAATCGATGTCATTAACAAGGAAAAAAAAAAAGTTTCCTAACGGAGCATAGGCAAGGCTGAGAAGCAACCATAAAAATTACTAACATCCCCTTTGAGCACTTCTTGCTTCCTTATCAATGATGACCTGAGCCCCACTCTAATCTTGTTTCCTGTGGATCAAAACTTTTGATATAACCAGTTCGTATTTCTTGACAGCATCCACATCAGAACTGGCCCTTGATTTCCCAATCTTTCAGAGCCATCCACCACAGCCCCAAACCTTCTAAGAAGCTCCACTCAAATGTTCCTTACTCAGATGCCTAAAATTTCTCCAGCTAAGGTCTCCTCTGCTGCATCGTTAATAAATCTGAGACATAAATTTATGAATACTGGTGTATTCCTATTGGTCTTTGACTGGTGGTTTTGACTGTGCCCACCTAAACAGAAATTCAACAGTCCCTTTATGATCTGATTTCCTAAGGCTCCTCTTCTCTACAAAGATTTTGTCCTAGGTCATGTACTCTTTGTGAGAAGAGTTCTAGTGAATACAATTATCTCTCTCTCTTCATATTTCTAGGAAAATATTTTTGATCCTTAGAGATGAGAACCTTGGGCAGTTTCAAAGTTTCCCTAACCCCCACAATTCTCCTTCTTCCACCATCCTGGCATTATCCACAGACAACAACCCATAGTTATGGATTTGAGAGAGAAACCGCTCAGTGGGTCACACAGTCATTCCGAAATATGACAATGACTCACGGTAGACTGCAGTTTCACAGTGACTTGATTGTGCTAGATTTTCTGTTGGCAGTCTTTATTTGTTCTGTCTTATTATTGCAAGTATTAGAAATCTGAAAAGCACTTTTCTCACAATTGCTCAACAACAGTCTTCCTCATTCAATGTTGCTGATGAGAGGCACTCATCCTAACTTAGAAGGCAAAAAAAAGTTAGAAACAATAATTATTTCTTTCTGGCACTGGCAGGCAGACATGAATGATACTTTGGCAGGCAGTTATAAGATTTTGAAGTGGCCTCGCCATTGTCTTATAACTCACCTGTTTTAATGCTGTGTCCAATCACTGTCGGTAGTTTTCTATAATTTCTGCAACTTTCTGATTCTCTGGAAGCTGGTGGAAGTTGTCCCTGACACTTGTTTTTTAGAACTTGTGATGATTTTGTAAGCACCTAATATTAACTGAAAACAGTGTCAGACTTTATTTTGGGGGGCTCCCAAATCACTGCAGATGGTGACTGCAGCCATGAAATTAAAAGACGCTTACTCCTTGGAAGGAAAGTTATGACCAATCTAGAGAGCATATTCAAAAGCAGAGACATTACTTTGCCAACAAATGTCGGTCTAGTCAAGACTATGGTTTTTCCAGTGGTCATGTATGGATGTGAGAGTTGGACTGTGAAGAAGGCTAAGCGCCAAAGAATTGATGCTTTTGAACTGTGGTGTTGGAGAAGACTCTTGAGAGTCCCTTGGACTGCAAAGAGATCCAACCAGTCCATTCTAAAAGAGATCAGTCCTGGGTGTTCATTGGAAGGACTGATGCTAAAGCTGAAACTCCAGTACTTTGGCCACCTGATGCGACGAGTTGTCTCAATGGAAAAGACTCTGATGCTGGGAGGGATTGGGTGCAGGAGAAGGGGGCGACAGAGGATGAGATGGCTGGATGGCATCACTGACTCGATGGACATGAGTTTGAATAGACTCTAGGAGTTAGTGATGGACAGGGAGGCCTGGCGTGCTGCAATTCATGGGGTCCCAAAGAGTCGGATATGACTGAGTGACTGAACTGAACTGAACTAAACATTAAGTCTCATCATAATTGAAATCCTAGAATGGGTCTCTTTTCCTGACCCAAACTTCCTGACTGAAAGACCAGATAAGTGCAGGTAGTCAAATGTTGCATCTCCATCTAGCTTTCTTAGCAATCTAGAGGCAGTTTCTTAACCTTCTCAGTTTTTCATCTATATAATAAAAGAAGGATATGCAGAGATTAGACTAGATATCCACTAAGCCATACTGGAGTGCTAAGATTTGATGCTTCTACAATTTACATTATCTTGCTGCATGTGACAAGAATGTGACACAATGCAGAGACACATATGTCCAACATGGCAATAAGAAACACAACCAGCCCTTTCTTAGATCTCATGCAAAGCACTTTGGAGAATCTCAGTAGACCACCTCATCCAGCAGAGAGTAAATGTGTGATACAAAATGGAATCCATAAATGCTGGAACATAAGCACTTTACATCTCCACTTTCATGTTTTTCATTTTCAGTGAGTAACTTTCCTTTTAGACAGTTATATACATTTAATTTTTGTCTCCAGAAGTTTGACCTAAGAGTTTCTGACCTCAACTATTATACTAATACCATTAGATATTAAAGAAGTTGCACCTGGCTAGCTGTTGCTAACTAAGAGAGTGTAAGCAATCTAGGAGAGTACTAAAAGTTTTCCAAAAATGAAAAAAATGAGGAAACTTTCTGGGTTAAACAGAACCACTCTTTGGGATTTCTGTGCTCTTGATGAAATTTTGCTACTGTGGGTCAGTTTTTATTCTTTAGTTGTTTGTTTGAAAAGTTATATTTGATCCCTGTGAAATTAATCACTGATTTGGTATCTAGATAAAGGCTGAAAAAAACACTCTATAATAGACTATGGGAAATTATTAACCTCTCAGCTAAATTTCTAGAAGAAATTCAGCTAAGAACTTGAGAGAATTTTCAAAGTTTTGTATTAATGAGGAACATTTTATTCTAACAGAAGATGGAAGTCATGTTATGAGAGAATTTACCTGGAGACATGGGGTTTCCTCAGTGGCTCAGTGGTAAAGTATCTGCCTGCCAAGCAGGAGACACAGATTTGATCCCTGGGTCAGGAAGATCCCCCTGGAGAAGGAAATGGCAACTCACTCCAGTATTCTTGCCTGGGAAATCCCAAGGACAGAGGAGCCTGGTGAGTTATAGCGCATGGGAATGCAAAGAGTTGGGCATGACTTAGCAACAAACAAGATCAGAGTACTGAAAAGTAAAGGACTCCCACAGAGGACCTTGCCCATGGATATAGTCCAAAAAAAGTGCCTGCAAGCTGGGCTACTGAAATCCCTGGGGGTATGAGAAGGCTTTCCAAAAGATTTTTGGTCATGGATAGTTTATGGTAAACCAGTTCCAGTTATTCAGCTTTTATACTTTCATAAGTACTTTCAACTTTCATAGGTACGTTTTTCTAGAGATGACCTGCTTGAGAATCCTCCTCTTGTTGGAGGAGTGACTAGATTTTCCTTTCTCAGCTCTCATCCTAATTTATAAAAGACAACTTCTTACCTACCCCTAATGTTAGTGAGCTGTATTACTCTGTTGCTGCTGCTGCTAAGTCGCTTCAGTCCTGTCCGACTCTGTGCGACCCCAGAGATGGAAGCCCACCAGGCTCCCCCATCCCTGGGATTCTCCAGGCAAGAACACGAGTGGGTTACCATTTCCTTCTCCAGTGCATGAAAGTGAAAGTGAAGTTGTTCAGTCTTGTCCGACTCTTAGCGACCCCATGGACTGCAGCCCACCAGCCTCCTCCGTCCATGGGATTTTCCAGGCAAGAGTACTGAACTGGGATGTCATTGCCTTCTCCTACAGTGTCCAAAATAAATAAATAAATAAAAGATCACTTGAAAAAGGAATGACTGTAAAAATTAGGTAACAAATATTTTTGTGAGGACACAGTATCTTTTTCTCAATAAAATTTAAGAAGGACCCAGCCAAGTGGTGAGCTGAGAGATTGTTTAAAACTAATTTTTGCTAGTAGATTAAAATGTGATTTTTGTCATATGTCAAAAAATATTTTTAAAAATTCAAGTGCAAATCACATACAAAATTCCTCACTTCAATTCAGTTCTTTTCTTGAATAAACTTTTTCAATGCTTTACAAAAATGAAATAGTACAGAAGACTTAATGCTGAATCCTATCTTATTTGAGCAATAAATAACATCCAGAAAAACATGAAGCTATTAAGAAAGCATTTATCATTTCTAATAATGTAGTTAAGGGGGTTTTCTGATAAGTTTTTATTGTAGTTAGTAGTTATTGAAGTGTGTAATTTATTTCATGATCAATTTTGTGCTAAATATAATTATGATCCAACTCAGAATAAATTTTATAAAGTAATAAAAATTTAAAACATTTAATCACAATTTATATTATACATACATATTTGTAGAGAAGTATGATGAAGTAGTTAATAAAAAGATTTTCAGACATAAACACATATTACGTGAAATTCTTTGGAGGAAATAACATTGAAATATATGTTCAGTCAGAAAAATGAACAATATAAAATTTCTGACTCTTATAGAAGTTATTCATGTATTCTTAGAGTGGGTTATGGTCAACATCCACTTTGTTGGTTGATTAGATTTCACTGGCTGAATTTGTGATGTAACAATTTTATTTTAAAATGTCCATCTTTGCAATTCATAGGAAATTATATCCATTGCAATTATTTAACCATAGGAAACAAAACTCAGCCTATCAATTTAAAAATATGAGCAACTGCCCTTTTTCCAAAAATCTTTGGGAGTGAACACACACAAACTGTAAATCTTGCCTATACCTGCCCATAAGGGAAAAGCTGCTGCAAATCCATTCAGAAGGCAAAAATTTCCTTTTAAAGCATCAACAGTCTTGACTATACGTTAAGTATAATAATACCTCTTTGCTGAAGATAATAATATTGTAAATCTGGTATATTTTTTCCCTAGTTGAACTCTCTTCTCTTTTCCTCAAGTTCATGTCTAACTTAAGCTTTATGCTTAACTTGAATTTCTTCCTAAGTCAGTGCCCTGCTTGGAACTTGGGACACTGACTCTAGCTTTTATACCATGACCCTTCTTACCACTTCTCAGTGGAGATGGCATACTGTACTGTGACATAGGCTTGCTTCAAGACTCTTGATAACTTCTCACCTTCCTTTTAAAAGCTGGTGTGTTCTCTGGCCTGTGTTCAAGTTAAATTGTTCTGCCCACCATTGTTCTGGCTTCAGTCACAATCCTGGCCCCACTGAGATGTCTGATTTTATAACTGCCAAAAATACTTGGACCTGGGGTTACAAAAAGTAGCTGACAGTAGCTGTAGATTGATGAGAAAGATACTGCATTATAAATTTGTCTTTGCTTTACAATCCACTTTATATAAATATCCTTAAAACTAGCATTCCATATTAAGTTAATCTACTTGGGGAAGAGTCTGTTCTGTCCTCTTTTAAAAGGGAGGACTTACAAGAGTTAACAGGAATGTCTCGGTTTTTCTGGACAGTTAGTGTAGATGAGCTCAGATTTATATTGATTACCTGATAATCAAAACTGTATATCCAGACCCAAGAGATTAGAAGCAACTGAGTCCCTTTTGGTTTTTTTCTCTAACATCTCTTTTATTTGCACTTTTTATTTTTTATAATTTTAATTAAAGGATAATTCCTCTACAATATTGTATTGGTTTCTACCAAACATCAGTATGAATCAGTCATGGAAGTATAGTTAATCTACAGTGTTATGCTCATTTCTGCTGTATACTAAATAGACTCAGTTATTTTGTTGTTGTGTAGTTGCTAAGTCCTATCAGACTCTTTGCAAGCCCATGGACTGAAGCATGCCAGGCTTCCCTGTCCTTCCTTATCACCCAGAGTTTGCTCAAATTCATGTCCATTTAGTCAGTGATGCTATTCACCCATCTCATCCTCTGTTGCTGCTTTTTTCCCAATTTGGAACCAGTCCATTGTCCCATGTCCAGTTCTGTTACTTCTTGACCTGCATACAGGTTTCTCAGGAGACAGGTAAGGTGGTTTGGTATTCCCATCTCTTTAAGAATTTTCCACAGTTTTTTGTGATCCACAGATTCATAGACTTTAGCGTAGTCAAGGAAGCAAAAGTAGATATTTTTCTAGAATCCCTTTGCTTTCTCCATGATCCAGCAAATGTTGGCAATTTGATCTCTGGTTCCTCTGCCTCTTTGAAACCCAACTTGAACATTTGAAGTTCTCAGTTCATGTACTATTGAAGCCTAGCTTGAAGTGTTTTGAACATAACCTTGCTAGTAGGTTAAATGAGTGTAATTATACAGTAGTTTGAACATTCTCTAGTATTGACCTTTCTTGGAATTAGAATGAAAAGTGACCTTTTCCAGTCCTGTGGCCACTGCTGAGTTTTCCAAATTTGCTGACATATTGAATGCATCATCTTTTAGGATTTTAAGTAGCTCAGCTGGAATTCAGTCATTTCTACTAGCTTTGTTCACAGTGATGCATCCTGAGGCCCACTTGACTTCACAATCCAGGATATCCAGCTCAAGGTGACTGATTACATCATTGTGGTTATCCAGGTCATTAAGACCTTTCTTGTATAGTTCTTCTTCATATATTCTTGCCACCACTTCTTAATCTTTTCTGCTTCTGTTTGTTCCTTACCATTTCTATCATTTATTGTGCCCATCCTTGCATGAAATGTTCCCTTGATATCTCTAGTTTTATTGAAGAGATTTCTACTGTTTCCCATTCTATTGTTTTCCTCTATTTCTTTGTATTTTTCACTGAAGAAGGCCTTCTTATCTCTCCTTGCTATTCTTTGGAAACCTTCATTCAGTTGAGTATAACTTTCCTTTCTCCCTGTCTTTCACTCTTCTTTCCTTAGCTATTTATAAAACCTCCTCAAACAACCACTTTGCCTTCTTGCATTTCTTTTTCTTTGGGATGGTTTTGGTCACCACCTCCTGTACAATGTTGTGAACCTTCCTCCATAGTTCTTCAGGTATTCTGAAGATCTAATTCCTTGAATCTATTAGTCACCTTTACTTTATAAACATAAGGAATTTGATTTAAATCATACCTGAATGGCCAAGTGGTTTTCCCTATTTTCTTCATTTTCAGCCTGAATTTTGCAGTAAGGAACTCTATACAGTCAGCTCCAGGTCTTGTTCTTGCTGACTGTAGAGAACTTCTCCATCTTTGGCTTCAGAGAACACAATCAATCTGATTCCAGTATTGACCATCTAGTGATCTCCATGTGTAGAGTCATGTCTTAGGTTGTTGGAAAAGAGTGTTTGCTATGACCAGCATGTTCTCTTGACAAAACTCTACTAGCCTTTCGCCTACTTCATTTTATACTCTAAAGTCAAATTTGCCTATTATCTGGGTATCTCTTGACTTCCTACGTTTGCATTCCAATCTTTTTGAGTTAATTCCACAAAGTGTTGTACATAGAACCAGTCAACTTCAACGTCTTTGGCATCAGTGGTAGGGGCATAGACTTGGATTACTGTGATGCTGAATGATTTGCCTTGAAAATGAACCTATATCGTTCTGTCATTTTTGAGACTGCTCCCAAGTACTGCATTTCAGACTCTTTTGTTGACTATGAGGGCTACTCCATTTCTTCTAAGGGATTTTTGCCCACAGTAGTAGATATAATGGTCATCTGAATTAAATTTGCCCATTTCTGTCCATTTTAGTTCACTGATTTCTAAGATGTCAATGTTCAATCTTGCCATCTCCTGCTTGACCATGTTCAATTTACCTTGATGCATGGACCTAACATTCCAGTTCCTGTGCAATATTGTTCTTTATAGCATCAGAACTTACTTTCACCACTGAACACATCCACAAGTGACTGTCATTTTCACTTTGACCCAGCTACTTCATTCTTTCTGGAGCTATTTGTAATTGCCATCTGCTGTGCCCCAGTAGCATACTAGACACCTTCGACCTGTGGGGCTCATCTTTTGGTGTCCTATCTTTTTGCCTTTTAATACTGTTAATGGGGTTCTCCAGGCAAGAATACTGGGGTTGTGTTCTATTTCTTACTCCAGTGGACCACCTTTTATCAGAATTCCTCACCATGACCCATCCATCTTGGGTGGCCCTGAATGACTTGGCTCATTGAGTTATGCAAGCCCCTTTGCCACAACAAGGCTGTAATCTGTGAAGGACAGAGTTGAAGTATAGTTGATTTACAATGTCTTTGTTTCTGTTCTACAGTAAAGAGACTTAGTTATACGTGTGTGTGTGTATATACATATATTTTTTTAAATATATATATATATATACATATATATATATATATGTATATATATATGGGCTTCTGTGGTGGCTCAGATGGTATAGAATCTGCCTGCAATGTGGGAGACCTGGGTTCAATCCCTGGGTTGGGAAGATCCCCTGGAGAAGCGAATGGCTACCCACTTCAATATTCTGGCCTGAAGAATTCCATGGACAAAGGAGCCTGGCAGGCTATAGTCCATATGGTCACAAAAAGTCAGACTTGACAGAGCAAATTTCACTTAACACTTAACTTTTATATGTATGTATGTATATAAATATGGCACCCCACTCCAGTACTCTTACCTGGAGAATCCCATGGATGGAGGAGCCTGGTAGGCTGCAGTCCATGGAGTTGCTAAGAGTCGGACATGACTGAGCATCTTCACTCACTTTTCATTGTCCTGCATTGGAGAAGGAAATGGCAACCTGCTCCAGTGTTCTTGCCTGGAGAATCCCAGGGACGGGGGAGCCTGGTGGGCTGCCGTCTATGGGGTCACACAGAGTCGGACACGACTGAAGCGACTTAGCAGTAGCAGCATATATATATGTGTGTGTATGTATATGTATACACACACACACACACATTCTTTTTAGATTCTTTTCTATTATGGTTTATCTCAGGATATTAAATCTAGTTCCCTGTGCTATATAATTGGACCTTGTTTTTATCCATTTTGTACGTAATAATTTGTAATAGTTCTGTAACCTCAAACCTCTAGTCCATCGCTCCCCCACCCCCAACACCTCTCTCTAGCATCTCTTGGAGAGTGCTCCAACCAAGGATGTTGGAGCCCTGCTTTTGTTACATATCACACCATGTTTTGCATCTGGTATTGAGTCTTTTTCTTCTCAGATATCTTCCAGAGCTCCCTGGCTGCTGGCACAGGAAGGCATAGGCAGCAGATGGGTAAAATGATCAATGCTTCTCTCCCAGGGTCTTCCCCTTTAGCATCTTTTCCGGTCAATAGTTATAACAACAACAAAAAAAGAGTAAAAAAAATACCTATAATACTTACAGCTCAAATTATTATAGAAGGCACCTCATTATAATCAAATATGAATAGGTACAAACCTGCTGCTTGGTTGGACAGTATCGTCTCAACTGAGACAACATCTCTTTTGAACAGCACTCCTAGTTAGTCAAAATATCTAAGAGGAAGCAAGCAACTTCTCAACTGCTGAACTTCTCAATGTAAAGCATGGAATTTTGAGCCAGCTTGAATTGACATCAGGGTTTTTCCCTGTCCCTTCTTTTTCTTAGCTGACTAATCTTGGATAAGTTATTTAACATCTCTCTGCCTCAGTTTCCTTATCTGTAAAGCGACGATAATAAAATCATCTATTCTCACAAGCTTATTGTGAGAGTTTACAAAGAAGATGAAGGGTTTAGCCCAGTACATAACAAGTAATAACATTTTACTATTGGTTTTTACTTATAGTATAAGTGGCACCATGAATGCCACAAGCAACCAAGATTGATTAATAAATAAGAGACTTCCAAGGATAGGAGGAGCAATAAATGTGGAACTGAACAGCCCAGAAAACATAGTCTATATTCTTTAGCAAGGTACCTGGAGATCTTTGGAATGGCTCTGCACACATACTTAGCTACTGTTGTTTTTATAATTTCTGTAAACACAGCAGGAGAGGTTGCTATGGAAACTATACACTTGACAATTCTTATTGATTCGAAATAGTTTCCATAAAGCTTGCATACTTCTTTATTAGATGTCAGTTGTCATCCTATCCTTCTATCAACACGCTTTTCAGTGCAGCTCAGTTCCCATCTGCAGTGTGGCTAAGGCTTTGAGGGAAGGGAGGGCAGAGCAGGCTAACCAGGTTCCCTGTTACATCAGTCAAGCAATTCTTTCTGTCCATGTGACTGGCAGCTGACACTTGTTGGCAGCAATCTGGCACTTCAAGCAGAAGAATGAAAGCAGAGAGTATCGTGAAAAGGAACTTTCAGTTCTAGTAGTGCTGGACCTTCTTTCTCCTTTCTCTGGCAACCAAG
Source organism: Oryx dammah (assembly GCF_014754425.2). NCBI lineage: Eukaryota > Metazoa > Chordata > Mammalia > Artiodactyla > Bovidae > Oryx > Oryx dammah. The sequence continues at coordinate 67,421,246 of NW_024070213.1, forward strand.
AGTACCTTCAGATGACAACAGAGGCATTCTTCTAAAGCTTTCAGGATTTGAGTACACGTTTACATCAGCACTGTTTCTGTGAACTGTGGAAGTAATTAAAATGCATGGTGTGCCAATACGTGATTGCAAGGAAGTTTCCATTACTTGGTGCCTGGACAATGTCCGTAGTTTCCACCGAGCATTTATTTGCTTTAGAAATTTTGGTTTAGTGAAATATGGCACAAAATATTCAGAAGACATAGATTAAAAAGATGTGGATAAAGGTACTTTTTTCTTTTTAATTTGGTGGTCAGAGTCCAAGGATTACAAGTAAACAAAGAATTCCAGAACTAATGAACTAACTTTTCATATTAATTCTAGTATTTTCTACACTCTGGTAATTACATAGTGAGTATATAATATAAGTCATTGTGTCTTTATAAGATTTTGTATTTAATTCTAAGTTATGTGGTTTATTTTGAAAAAAGAGTAAAAAGATAAGCCTGTCACATGGAAAGGATGTTAGAATATTGAGCCAAAAAATGAGAAAATACATAAATGATTTAGTAGTAGTTCTTCAACAATCGGGGATAATCAAGCACACTAAGAAGGGAAAAATTGTTATTGTTTCATTTTGTTTTGACTTGGCTTGAAGATAAGCCTTCGTATATATTAATGTGATAAGCAATGGTATCTCTTAGTATTATTGATGTAAAAAGTAATACTAACTGCAAGCAAAGTGGTAAGTGATATAATATTCCTGACAAGTTTAGTGGAATAACTACAATAAGAAGATATGGTCTGGCAAAATGCAGTATATTAAGTAAGTTTAGGACTGTTAACATTAGAATACATCAACCTTATTAGGAAGCTTGAATGTTGAAGCATTCCAAGAAAAAAGTTAGAGTGCGAAACCTTTTATTTTTGGACATTGTTTTACTGAGAAGGCTTTGCTGGTGGCTCAGATGGTAAAGAATCTGCCTACAGTGCAGTAGTCCCAGGTTTGATCCCTATGTTGGGAGAATCCCCTGGAGAAGGAAATGGCTACCCACTCCAGTATTCTTGCCTAAAGAATTCCATGGATAGAGGAGCCTGGTGGGCTGCAGTCCATGGGGTCATAAAGAGTCAGACAGACACCACTGAGTGACTATCATTGTCTCATACTGAGAACTAATGAATTTCAGTTGGTAAAGCTTGAAATCAGTTCCATGGAAAGTCACTGAGGAGTCAGTGAATCCAAGGATAAAAACAGTAAGGTTTCTGTGTCCACAAAGAGCAAAGTACTGTGGATCGCATGTCCAGTATCACAATGACTGTTTTCAGCATTTCATGTCGTTTTAGGAAAACAAATCAGCAGCTGAGCATGACTCAGCCAACGACATCCACTGTGTGTCCACAGGGAGCATGGTGTTAATCTGAGGAACACACAACAAAACCTCTGCTCCTAGAAATAAAAGGTAGGTTTTCCTTGCTTAGCAGACACCACATGACACACATATTTGTAAATATCTGGAGTGAAAACAATCATATCACCACAGTGCATACAGTAGGATCCATCTGTGACTAGAGAAACTATATAGATGACACAACAAAATACCAGCTTAGAGTATCTCTGGGTAAAGAGCATGTTGGGGATCTTTTTTTACTTGTTTCTTCATGTCTCTTGAGTATTCGGTAATAAACATGTTCTTGTGTAATTTTAAAGACACTTTTTAGAAAAGAAAAACAACCCAGTTGCTCTACAAATCTAGAAATGAGGAACTGAGGACCTTGGACTATGATAAAATGCCAGTATAACTGCTGGTCTAGAAGGCTGAAGACAGGGAGATTAAATTTGGAGCCAACCCATCTGTGTTTAAGTCTCATTATTTGTCATGCCAGTCTGCAAAAAGGCAGAACTTCTGTTTCCCTTCTTATTTTACTTAAAACTGAAAATAGTACTCACACAATAGACATTTTGATGAAAACATTGTCACTAGCTGAAGCAAAATAGTAGATTATTAGAAATGTCGTTTTTGTCAGTGACATGGAGCTATGAATTTAAATAAAACAAATCTTGATGAAGAGCCCAAGTGTCATCTGCCAAATATGAAGAAATGCCTTTCAGAACTTTTAATAAGGAAAATACCATGATTCATTCATTCATTCAGCAAATATTTATTAAGCAGCAATGTAACCCACTCTTGGCGCTGGAGATAAAACAGGGAACAAGACAGACATAGTTCCAGTTCCATGGAGCATTCATTCCACTTCCAGAGATGAACAAGCAGCAAAAAGAATGCAAATATGTAATTATAGGTAGAAGTTCTATAAATGGGAAGTGTTAGTCACTCAGTTGTGTCCAACTCTTTGCAACCCGATGGATTGTAGCCTGCCAGGCTCCTCTGTCCATGGAAGTCTCCAAGCAAGAATACTGGAGTGGGGAGCCATTTCCTTTTCCAGAGTATCTTCCCAAACCAGGGATCCAGGTCTCCCACATTGCAGGTGGATTCTTTACCATCTGAGCTACCAGAGAAGCACCATAAATGGGAAGTGAAAAAAAAGTAAAAGTGAAAGTTGCTCAGTCGTGTCTGACTCTTTGTGACCACATAGGGAATTTTTCAGGCCACAATACTGGAGTAGGTAGCCCGCCTATCACTTCTCCAGGGGATCTTCCCAACCCAGGGATCAAACCCAGGTCTCCCAAATTGCAAGTGGATTCTTTACCAGCTGAGCCACAAGGGAAGCCCAAGAATACTGGAGTGGGTAGCCTATCCCCTCCCCAGGGGATCTTCCCAACCCAGGAATCAAACCAGGGTTTCCTGCACTGAAGTCAAATTCTTTACCAACTGAGCTATCAGGGAAGCCCATACATGGGAAGGACAGGGTGCTATTCTAATATTCATCAGGGGGAACCTATCCTACACAGAGACACAGAGATATCAATAAAGACACTCCTGAGAGACATTTAATCTGAGTCTTAACAATGAGTAGGAGCTGAAAGCAGTGATGGAAATGATAGAGAAGGGAATTTAGGAAGAGGGAATACTAAGTGGAAGAAATCTGGGGCATTAAGAAAGTTAAGAAACCAAAAGAAGGAAAAAGAAGTTGTAGTGGTAAAGGGAGGATAATAGCTTATTGGATTGTGTTAATAACTTCAGATGTGAGCTTAAGGGCATTGGAAAGCTCTCTGGTTAGTAAATGAAGGTTTTGTTCAAATAGTAACTACATTCAGTTCACTCAGTCAGTCGTGTCCGACTCTTTGCGACCCCATGAATCGCAGCACGCCACGCCTCACTGTCCATCACCAACTCCAGGAGTTCACTCAGACTCACTCACGTCCATCAAGTCCGTGATGCCATCCAGCCATCTCAGCTTCTGTCGTCCCCTTCTCCTCCTGCCCCCAATCCCTCCCAGCATCAGAGTCTTTTCCAATGAGTCAACTCTTCGCATGAGGTGGCCAAAGTACTGGAGCTTCAGCTTTAGCATCATTCCTTCCAAGGAAATCCCAGGGTTGATCTCCTTCAGAATGGACTGATTGGATCTCCTTGCAGTCCAAGGGACTCTCAAGAGTCTTCTCCAACACCACAGTTCAAAAGCATCAATTCTTCGGTTCCCAGCCTTCTTCACAGTCCAACTCTCACATCCATACATGACCACAGAAAAAACCATAGCCTTGACTAGACGCCATAGCCTTGACTAGACGGACCTTAGTCGGAAAAGTAATGTCTCTGCTTTTGAATATACTATCTAGGTTGGTCATCACTTTTCTTCCAAGGAGTAAACATCTTTAATTTCATGGCTGCAGTCACCATCTGCAGTGATTTTAGAGCCAAAAAAAATAAAGTCTGACACTGTTTCTACTGTTTCCCCATCTATTTCCCATGAAGTGATGGGACCAGATGCCATGATCTTCGTTTTCTGAATGTTGAGCTTTAAGCCAACATTTTCACTCTCCTCTTTCACCTTCATCAAGAGGCTTTTTAGTTCCTCTTCACTTTCTGCCATAAGGGTGGTGTCATCTGCATATATGAGGTGATTGATATTTCTCCCGCCAATCTTGATTCCAGCTTGTGCTTCTTCCAGCCCAGCATTTCTCATGATGTGCTCTTCATATAAGTTAAATAAGCAGGGTGACAATATACAGCCTTGACATACTCCTTTTCCTATTTGGAACCAGTCTGTTGTTCCATGTCCAGTTCTAACTGTTGCTTCCTGACCTGCATACAGATTTCTTAAGAGGCAGGTCAGGTGGTCTGGTATTCCCATCTCTTGAAGAATTTTCCACAGTTTATTGTGATGCACACAGTCAAAGGCTTTGGCATAGTCAATAAAGCAGAAATAGATGGTTTTCTGGAACTCTCTTGCTTTTTCGATGATCCAGCGGATGTCGGCAATTTGATCTCTGGTTCCTCTGCCTTTTCTAAAACCAGCTTGAACAACAGGAAGTTCACGGTTCACGTATTGCTGAAGCCTGGCTTGGAGAATTTTAAGCATTACTTTACTAGCATGTGAGATGAGTGCAATTGTGCGGTAGTTTGAGCAATATTTGGCATTGCCTTTCTTTGGAATTGGAATGAAAACGGACCTTTTCCAGTCCTGTGGCTACTGCTGAGTTTTCCAAATTTGCTGGCATATTGAGTGCAACACTTTCACAGCATCATCTTTCAGGATTTGAAACAGCTCAACTAGAATTCCATCACCTCCACTAGCTTTGTTCTTAATGATGCTTTCTAAGGACCACTTGACTTCACATTCCAAGATCTCTGGCTCTAGGTGAGTGATCACATCATCATGATTATCTGGGTCATGAAGATCTTTTTTGTACAATTCTTCCATGTATTCTTGCCACCTCTTCTTAATATCTTATGCTTCTGTTAGGTCTAGACCATTTCTGTTCTTTATCGAGCCCATCTTTGCATGAAACAGTATGAAAAGTAACTACATTACAGTTATTTTATGTCTTGATCCAGCACTGGAACCAAGAATTCCAGAAGTTTTAGAAAGTATGATTTCTAACAAACAGGGGAAAATTAATACAGGATTATATAGGAGTGTAAAATAAATGGTATATCTTCTACTAAGTTCCTATGTCCAAAATACAGACTCATTGCTTTTATTGGGTTGGCCAATACATTTGCTTGAATTTTTTCATAAGCTGTAACAGAAGAACCCAAATGAACTTTTTGGCAAATCCAATTTTACATTCATCTATTTTGGAGCCTTCACTGTTTCTTGCTGGGCAAAAATCCAGGATGTCTTGCTGGGAGTTTTTTCTACCCCTCAATTTATCCAAGAATACCAGGAGCTTAACTCAGCCCAAAATGTACTAGTCCAGCTTCCAAAATACCAAATGGATAGGAGCTGGAGACTGGTCTGCTCATTTACAACATATGGTAATGCTGTTGAAGAAGGATCCTTCAGAGATGAGCAGACCATGCTGTCTACTCACCCCTGAACAGCATGCTCTTGACAATTCTGGCCCTAACCCAGGCTTAAGGGCAGCCATGCTGCTTGCCAGTGCCGTTATTAGTCTTACTATTCTTTGTATTCTATCTTTACCATAGAACATTTCAGACGTATACTGAAGTATAGATTATCCATCATCCAATTTCAACTTTTCAACTCATGGACAATTTTTTCCACCTATATTTTTCCCTACTTCAGTTCAGTTCAGTTGCTCAGTCGTGTGCGACTCTTTGCGATCCCATGAATTGTGGCACACCAGGCCTCTCTGTCCATTACCAACTCCCGGAGTTCACTCAAACTTATGTCCATCAAGTCGGTGATGCCATCCAGCCATCTCATCCTCTGTCGTCCCCTTCTCCTCCTGCCCCCAATCCCTCCCAGCATCAGAGTCTTTTCCAATGAGTCAACTCTTCGCATGAGGTTGCCAAAGTATTGGAGTTTCAGCTTTAGCATCAGTCCTTCCAATGAACACCCAGGACTGATCTCCTTTAGAATGGACTGGTTGGATCTCCTTGCAATTCAAGGGACTCTCAAGAGTCTTCTCCAGCACCACAGTTCAAAAGCATCAATTCTTCAGCGCTCAGCTTTCTTCATAGTCCAACTGTCACATCCATATATAACCACTGGAAAAACCATAGCCTTGACTAGACAGAACTTTGTTGGCAAAGCAATGTCTCTGCTTTTCAATATGCTGTCTAGGTTGATCATAACTTTCCTTCCAAGGAGTAAGCATCTTTTAATTTCATGGCTGCAGTCACCATCTGCAGTGATTTTGGAGCCCCCCCCAAAGAAAGTCTGACACTGTTTCCACTGTTTCTCCATCTATTTCCCATGAAGTGATGGGACCGGATGCCATGATCTTCATTTTCTGAATGTTGAGCTTTAAGTAAATTTTTTCACTCTCCTCTTTCACCTTCATCAAGAGGCTTTTTAGTTCCTCTTCACTTTCTGCCATAACGGTGGTATCATCTACATATCTGAGGTTATTGATATTTCTCCCTGCAATCTTGATTCCAGCTTGTGTTTCTTCCAGCTCAGCATTTCTCATGATGTACTCTGCATAGAAGTTAAATAAGCAGGGTGACGATATACAGCATTGACATACTCCTTTTCCTATTTGGAACCAGTCTGTTGTTCCATGTCAGGTTCTAACTGTTGCTTCCCGACCTGCATACAAGTTTCTCAAGAGGCAGGTCAGGTGGTCTGGTATTCCCATCTCTTTCAGAATTTTCCACAGTTTATTGTGATTCACATAGTCAAAGGCTTTGGCATAGTCAATAAAGCAGAAATAGATGTTTTTCTGGAATTCTCTTGCTTTTTCCATGATTCAGCAGATGTTGGTAATTTGATCTCTGGTTCCTCTGCCTTTTCTAAAACCAGCTTGAACATCAGGAAGTTCACAGTTCACGTATTGCTCAACCATAAAAAAGAGTGAAATAATGCCATTTTCTACAATAAGGATGGACCTAGGGATTATCATATTTAATGAAGTAAACCAGACAAAGAAAGACAGTTATCATATGATATTGCTTATATGTGGAATCTAAAAGAAAAAAAGACACAAATGAACTTATTTCCAAAACAGAAAGAGACAAACACAGAAAACAAACTTATGGTTATCCAAAGGGAAAGTGGAGTGGGAGGCAGAATAAATTAGGAGACTAGGATTAACATACACATAATATGTATAAAATACATAACCAACAAAGACCTATGTAATAACCTATAAGGGAAAAGAATCTTGAAAAAAATTCACATATATTAATTTATTATAACTGAATGACTATGCTGTACACCTGAAATTTACACAATATTACAAATCGCTATACCTCAATAAAAACTTTTTAAAGAACAAAAGATATTTTTAAAAGTTGTTATAAAATAACAATTATATTTAAATATGTAGTTCAGTATATCCTTGTTGCTTATTTATTTTCTACACAGTGCATGTGTGCCAAGTTGATTCAGTTGTGTCTGACTCTGTGAGACCCTATGGATTGTAGCCCCTCGGGCTTCTATGTCCTCGGATTCTCCAGGCAAGAATACTAGAGTGGGTTGCCATTTCCTTCTCCAGGGGATCTTCCCGACCCAAGGACTGAACCAGTGTCTCTTGTGTATCCTGCATTGGCAGGCAGGATCTTTACCACTAGCACCACCTGGGAAGCCCTAGTTTAATAGTAGGTTATAATATATAGTAGGGTTATACATAGTAGCCCTATCTCTTCACCCCACACCCCTATGATGCCCCTCTCCTAGCCTCTTACCACTGATAACTACTGGTTTGTTCTCTATATCTGTGAGTCTCTTTCTTTTTTTTAATATTCACTACTTTGTTTTCAGATTCCACATATAAGTGATATGAAAGCATATTTGTCTTTCGCTGTCTTATTTCATTTACCATAATGTTCTCGAGGCCTGTCTACGTAAGGGAATACTGGCAACATTTCATTCTTACTTGTGGCTGAGCAGTACATATGTATGTATATATGTAATGGATACATATATATATGTGTACAAGCATATGTGCATCTTCTTTGCTCTTTCATCTGTTGATGGGCACTCGAACTGTTTCCATGTCTTGCTATGAATGTTCGGCTGTATCTTTTTGAATCAGTGTTTTTGTTTTTTCTGGATATATAACCAGGAATGGGATTTCTGGAGCATAATTTAGTTCTACATTTAATTTTTTGAGAAACCTCCATACTGGTTTCCATAGTGGTGACACCAATGTACTCCCACAAACAGTATAAAGGTTTCCCTTTTCTCCATACCCTCTCCAACTTTTGTTATTTGTAGACTCTTTGATGATGGTCATTCTGACAGGTGTGAGATGATCGCTCATTATGGATTGGTTTTGCATTTCTCTGATGATTAGCTATGTTGAGCATTTTTTCATGCTACTTACTATTGGCCATCAGTATATCTTTCTTGAAAAACTTGTCTATTCAGAGTTTCTACCTATTTTTTAATCAAGCTTTTTCCAACTGAGTTGTATAGCTGTTTATGTTGGATGTTAACCCCTTATTGGTCATATTATTTGCAAATATTTTCTCCCATTTGGTAGATTGTCTTTTCATTTGTTGATGGTTTTCTTTGTTGTGCAAAAGTATTTAAATTTGACTAGGTGCCATTTGTTTATTTTTGCTTTTATTTCCTTTGCCTTAGGAGACAGATCAAAAAAAAAACAAAAAATGTCTAAGATTTATGTCAAAGTGGTCTCCCAATGTTCTCTGTAACAGTTTTACAGTTTCAAGTCTTACATTTAGAACTTTAATCCATTTTGAGTTTATTTTTGTATATGATGTAAAGAAATGTTTTAAAAATCATTATTTTACATGTAGCTGTCCATTTTCCCCAGCACCACTTATTGAAAGACTGTCTTTCCTCCATTATATATTCTTGCCTCCTTAATCATAGACTAATTGACCATATGTGTGTGGGTTTACTTCTGGGCTCTCTACTCTGTTCCATTGATCTATGTGTCTGTTTTTGTACCAGTGACATGCTATTTTGATTACTGTGCTGCTGCTTCATAATACAGTCTGAAGTGATGGAGCATTGTATCTCCAGTTTTGTATTTTTTCCTCAAGATTCCTTGGGTAACCTGAGGTCTTTTGTAGTTCCGTATGAATTCCGGGATTATTTGTCCAGTTCTGTGAAAAAGGTCATAAGTACTTTGATAGAGATTTCATTAAATCTGGAGATTGCTTTGTGTAGTACAGCCCTTTTAGCAATATTAATTATTCCAATCCAAGAGCTTGGAATATTTTTCCATTTCTTTGTATCATCTTCAATTTGTTTCATCAGTGTTTTATAATTTTCAGAGTATAGGTCTTTCACCTCCTTGGTTAAGTTTATTTCTAAGTATTTATTTTTTGATGTGATTTTAAATGAGATTGTTTTCTTGCTTTCTCTTCCTGAGAGTTCATTGTTAGTGTAGAGAAAGTAACTAATTTCGGCATAGTGATCTTGTATCTTGCAACTTTACTGAATTTATTAGTCCTAATAGTTTTGGTGTGGAGACTTTAGGATTTTCTATTTATAATATCCTGTCATCTGCAAACAGTGACAGTTTGGGGATGGCTTTATTTTTCTTGTCGGTTGTGGCTAAAACTCCCAATACTGTGTTACATAGAAGTGGTGAGCATGGGCATTCTTGTCTTGTTTCTGATTTTAGAGGAAAGACATTCAGCTTTTCACCATTAGGTATGGTGTGGGTTTGTCAGACATGGCTTTTATTATGTTGAGATATGTTTCCTCTATGTCAATTTTATTGAGATTTTTATATGAATGGATATTGAATTTTGTCAGAGGGTTTCTCTGTGTCTGTTAAGATGTTCATGTGATTTTATCCTTCCTTTTGTAAATGTGGTGTATCATGTTGATTTACATTTGCAACTATTAAACCATCCCTTGTCCCTAGAATAAATCCCACTTGAGTATGGTGTATGGACCTTTTATTTATTGTTAAATACAGTTAGTAATACTTTGTTGATAATTTTTTCATCTGTATTTTTCAGTTATTGGTCAGTAATTGTCTTTTTTTCTGTTTTTTTTTTTTTTTTTTTTTGAGTGTATGTCTGCTTTTAGTTATCAGGGTAATGGTGGACTTATAGAATGAATTTGAATTTCATCTTCAACTTTTTGGACTAATTTGAGAAAGATAGATATTAACTCTTCTTGGTGGAATTCCCCTGTGAAGCTGTCTGGTCTTGGACTTTTGTTTGGCTGGGAGGGTTTGTTTTTCTTTTTGCTTTTGTTGTTGCAAATTCAGTTTCACTACTCATGACTGGTCTGTTCAGATTATCTATTTCTTTCCAGTTCAGTCTTGGAAGTATGTAGGTTTTTAGATATTTGTTTATTCCTTCTAAGTTGTTCAGTTTGTTGGCATATAACTGTTTGCATAATTATCTTATAATTTTTGTATTTCTGTGGTATCAGTTATTTTTCCTCTCTCACTTCTTGTTTTGTCTATTTGATTCCTCTTTTCTTGATGAAATGTTTATCAGTTTGGTTTATCTTTTCAAAAAGAATTAGCTGTTGGTTTCATTGACATTTTCTATTGTGTTTTTTGTTTGTTTCTTATTTGTTTATTTATTTATTTTGGTCTCTATTTCCTCTTTATTACCTTCTCTCTAGTGACTTTGGGCTTTGTCCTTCTTTTTCTACTTCTTACAGATAGCATGCTAGGCTGTTTTTGAGATTTTTCTTTGTTTCCGAGTGGGCCTGTATTGTTATAAACTTTCTTCTTAGAATGGCTTTTGCTGCATCCCATAGCTTTTGGAAAGTTTTGTTTCCATTTTGATTTGTTTCGAGGTATTTTCTAGTTTTGTCATTGATTTCTTCATTGACCCTTTGGTTTTTCAGTAGCATGTTGTTTAGACTCCATATGTTCATGCTCTTTTTCCATTTTTCTTCCTGTAATTGGTTTCTAATTTCGCACCTTTGTTTTTGGAAAAATGCTTGATATAATTTCTGTCCTCTTAAATTTGTTACGATGAATTCAAAATGTTTAAAACACATGTTTTAATAGCAAACCACTTCAGTATTCTTGCCTTGAGAACACCATGAACAGTATGAAAAGGCAAAATGATAGGATACTGAAAGAGGAACTCCCAAAGTTGGTAGATGCCCAATATGCTACTGGAGATCAGTGGAGAAATAACTCCAGAAAGAATGAAGGGATGGAGCCAAAGCAAAAACAATACCCAGCTGTGGATGTGACTGGTGATAGAAGCAAGGTCCGATGCTGTAAAGAGCAATATTGCATAGGAACCTGGAATGTCAGGTCCATGAATCAAGGCAAATTGGAAGTGGTCAAATAGGAGATGGCAAGAGTGAATGTCGACATTTTAGGAATCAGCAAACTAAAATGGACTCGAATGGGTGAATTTAACTCAGATGACCATTATATCTACTACTGCGGGCAGGAATCCCTCAGAAGAAATGGAGTAGCCATCATGGTCAACAAAAGAGTCCAAAATGCTGTACTTGGATGCAATCTCAAAAACGACAGAATGATCTCTGTTTGTCTCCAAGGCAAACCATTCAATATCACTGTAATCCAAGTCTATGCCCCAACCAGTAATGCTGAAGAAGCTGAAGTTGAACGGTTCTATGAAGACCTACAAGACCTTTTAGAACTAACACCCAAAAAAGATGTCCTTTTCATTATAGGGGACTGGAATGTAAAAGTAGGAAGTCAAGAAACACCTGGAGTAACAGGCAAATTTGGCCTTGGAATATGGCATAAGCAGGGCAAAGGCTAATAGAGTTCTGCCAAGAGATCGCACTGGTCATAGCAAACACCCTCTTCCAACAACACAAGAGAAGACTCTACACATGGACATCACCAGATGGTCAACACCAAAATCAGATTGATTATATTCTTTGCAGCCAAAGATGGAGAAGCTCTATACAATCAGCAAAAACAAGACTGGGAGCTGACTGTGGCTCAGATCATGAACTCCTTATTGCCAAATTCAGACTTAAATTGAAGAAAGTAGGGAAAACCACTAGACTATTCAGGTATGATCTAAATCAAATTCCTTATGATTATACAGTGGAAGTGAGAAATAGATTTAAGGGACTAGATCTGATAGATAGAGTGCCTGATGAACTATGGATGGAGGTTCATGACATTGTTCAGGAGACAGGGATCAAGACCATCCCCATGGAAAAGAAATGCAAAAAAGGAAGATGGCTGTCTGGGGAGGCCTTACAAATAGCTGTGGAAAGAAGAGAAGCGTAAAGCAAAGGAGAAAAGGCAAGATATAAGCACCTGAATGCAGAGTTCCAAAGAATAGCAAGGCGAGATAAGAAAGCTTTCCTCAGTGATCAATGCAAAGAAATAGAGGAAAACAACAGAATAGGAAAGACTAGAGATCTCTTCAAGAAAATTAGAGATACCAAGGGAACATTTCATGCAAAGATGGACTCGATAAAGGACAGAAATATCCAACATAGGTTTCATAATTTTCCAAATTTAGAGCTGATAGACAGTACCTTAAGTTGGTTTGCTGAAAATGGATGTTACTTCATACTTAATTTTTAAAAATATTATAAAGAGTAAAATAAGAATTATGTCATATGTAAAATGGAAGATTTATTATGATAGAGATTTTTCCAGATACGTGTTCTTCATAACTTTTTGGGTTTCTCAAGTGTCCTAGCCTAGAAACCATAAATAAATATTGAGAATGACAGCTTGCTTTAAGTGTGTGCAAAATGGTGCTATAACCAATGGTATATAAAAATCATCACATCTTCAGTTAACTAAGAACACATTCAGCAGCAAAAATTGTTCTTTTACTTCTTACTTTTGAAGTTATATACAGTCTGGCACATTTGGGGATCATTAATACAAAATCCAATGAGACAAAGAAAACAAGTGGTTTTCTAACTAAAGGTTAAAGTTCATGGCAGAAAAAATATCCTAATTTCCCAAAGGTTCCATGCACTGCAAAAGTATGGACTCAAGTATGGATTTGCCTTCTAAGCATCTGAAAATTTGTCATAGAAATTGTCTATTCTAAAATGTGCCATAAATACTAGGATATTATGTGTTAAATAAGCTATCAGAGACCTCACTTGTAATTGACAGATGATGAGACATCTGGAGAAAACTATGTTTTCTGTTTTGTATTTCCAGTTATTTAGTGGCAAAGCTACTGACTTAGTGATTGTGATCAGGGCATGCAGATAGAGTCATGAATAAGGGTTCTGAAGCTGACCTGGATATTTTGTTATTAATGCAAATCTCAATATCATATTTTTCTTGCCCAAAATATTCAACATACCTCCATAAAACAATTGCCATAACTATGTGGGATGGACTAGGGTAAAACTATTCTGTATTTTATTCACACACTCAAAATATGATTAGATATTTATTGCGGTGCCTTAAATTGCATTGTTAAATACACCTTATTACATAAATTTGATGAAACCTAATTAATAAGAGAGTTTGTTTTTGAAGAAGACTGCTTGCCTTACAAAATTAAAGACCTAAAAATAACGTATATAGTTCTTCTTCTTCTACTCATTGCTTTTAAGGAAGAGCTAGAACATTAAAATCATGAGAAAAGAATTTAACAAAAATTGCAGCTAGTTACAAAAATATATCCTTGAAATAGTTTTTAAAAATCAAGACTTCTCATGCAGATATTATGTTAATGTCACAGTGAAATAAAAAGTTTATTATTCAGTTTTCAACATGTAACTAAATGAGAGACACATGATGGAAAAAGTCTTCATCTAAATTTAGCACACAGCAAATATTATTTCCCTTAAAAAGAAAAAAAACTGTCATTATATTTAAATCATTTCAAAGTAGGCTTTAAAAGTTTTTTGATTTCATGAGAACAATACAAACTGACCCAGAAAATTGGATGTGTCAGAATACCATGAAGAGGATTTATGTTTATTACATGTAGTAATTACAGTTGGGGGAACTATAATTACCATTTTCTAAAGAAAGTCAAAGTTGTCAAATAAGTTAATGTATACATTTTTGGGAAAACAAACACTTAACATGATAGAAAGTCTAGTCTAGTTCCTTGTTTTTATTCCCAACAACAAATCTAACTTAGAATGTCAAATTGAACTCTATTCTTCAATTTTCCCATCTGCAAAGTGAGGGGAAAGACTGTCTCAGGGGGATATTATACTGCTTCCTCTCCAGTCCTTAAAAGCAAGCCTGAAATTAGAACTGTTTCCTGCTTAATGTGATTTGTAATCCAAGAGGTTTTGCAAGGGCACCACACTCTAAAATATCTCTCCTGTTACTGTGACTATTCCGAGGAGCTCAAAGTGTGTAAGTTATGTGGGGATCTCCCTGACTGAATCACCATGACTTACTGTTCTTTTATCAAGAACCCATGTAATCATGAGAAAGAGTCTGAGTGACAGTGTCATAGTGGAAACCCATAATCCCAACCAGTGAACAATAAAATTACACAGGCTCCTGATATGTACACAGTGAAAGGGGAAGTAGATGGATTCTGAAGATACATTTTTTCCACTTAATGATCTTGCCCAAAGCTGTTCATGCTTGACATTTGAACCTATACTTTAGAATTCTGTACTCTTTTGACCAAATTGAGCAAATTAAAGACATATTTATGGAGTCTCTCCTATGTTCCAGTCACCATGCCAAGCTCTGAGAAATTAAAAACAGAAAACAAAAATGCAATAATACAGAGATAAACAAGATATAGTGTTTGTTCATGAGGAACTCAAGTTATAATAGTTCACCTCTGGAAACATTCAAGAAAGAATATTCTGTTTGTTTACCTGAGATCACGCAAAGTTTCTCTCTCTCTCTCTCTCTTTTTTTTTTTTTTTTTTGCTTCCCTGAAGCCATGAAATTAAAAGACGCTTACTCCTTGGAAGGAAAATTATGACCAACCTAGATAGCATATTCAAAAGCAGAGACATTACTTTGCCAACAAAGGTCCATTTAGTCAAGGCTATGGTTTTTCCAGTGGTCATGTATGGATGTGAGAGTTGGACTGTGATGAAGGCTGAGCGCCGAAGAATTGATGCTTTTGAACTGTGGTGTTGGAGAAGACTCTTGAGAGTCCCTTGGACTGCAAGGAGATCCAACCAGTCCATTCTGAAGGAGATCAGCCCTGGGATTTCTTTGGAAGGAATGAATCTAAAGCTGAAACTCCAGTACTTTGGCCACCTCATGCGAAGAGTTGACTCACTGGAAAAGACTCTGATGCTGGGAGGGACTGAGGGCAGGAGGAGAAGGGGACGACAGAGGATGAGATGGCTGGATGGCACCACCGACTGGATGGACACGAGTTTGAGTGAACTCCGGGAGTTGGTGATGATGGACAGGGAGGCCTGGCGTGCTGCAATTCATGGGGTCGCAAAGAGTCAGACACGACTGAGCGACTGAACTGAACTGAACTGAATGGCTCAGAAGGGGACGACAGAGGATGAGATGGCTGGATGGCATCACCAACTCAATAAACTCCGGGAGTTGGTGATGGACAGGGAGGCGTGGCATGCTGCAATTCATGGGGTCACAAAGAGTCGGACACAACTGAGCGACTGAACTGACCTGAATGGCTCAGTGGTAAAGAGTCTGCCTGCAGTGCAAGAGACGCAGATTCGATCCCTGGATCAAGAAGATCCCCTGGAGGAGAAAATGGCAACCTGCTCTAGTAATATTCTTGCCTGAAAAATCCCATGGACAGAGGGTCCTGACAGACTACAGTCTAAAGATTCACCAAGAGTCAAACATGACTGAGCAAATCAGTACAAACCACACCTGTTTGAAAAAGTGAAGGTATTCACTTTAGCTAAGCATTCAGTTACCTAAGATTTGAGACTTCTCTTTTTGTTGAGATTCCTGGGAACACACTCCCCTTCCTATTTCTTCCTCTAGAAGTATTGTACTTTCAGAGTACAGTTTTGCTCCGAAATGTGAAAATACTGTCCGTTGGTTTTGTATATATAAACAGCGCATGACACATAGTCGAAACGCACAATATAAACCTGCCCCCTTTAGCTGAAAGCAAAACTGATTCCAATTTTCAGTGGACTTCAGAGCTGTGAAATGGGCATTCATCATTTCAAACATGACTTGGGTCTGTGGACAAGTTGTTGAAGACCCTCTACTCCTGCCTGGTAAATGCAGAAGAAAAGAACTCAGGGCTTTGATGCTCAATCTGTCTTCTTTGCTCCTGTCCCTCCTGTTAAAACTTGTTGTTCTTACACATGCAGACAGCTGCCCATCTTGCCAATACAGATATACTTCTACCAGATTATAGGCCACAATGCATAATACATGGATAAGTAGAACTTAGATGTCTAATCTGGGTCATGTAAAAATCAGTATTTAACTTTTGCCTTATATGTGGCGAGTGTGTGTGTGTGTGTGTGTGTGTGTGTGTGTGTGCACTCAGTTGTATCCAACTCTTTGCAACCCTATGGACTGTAGCCCACAAGGCTTTTATGTCCATGGGATTCTCCAGGCAAGAATACTAGAGTGGGTTGCCATTTCCTTCTCCGGGGTATCTTCCCTACTCAGGGATCAAACCTGTATCTCCTATGCTTCTTAGTAATCATAGTACTGTATGCAAAAATAAATATGTAAATTGACTTTTTGAAAGAAACTAGAAACAATCTGACTGGAACTAGGTGAATGCTCCTTCTTAAAAAACAAAAACAAAAACAAGTTCACTCAAATTGTTTGTCAGAAATCAAGAACAAATATTTAACTTAAAAATGGCAGCCTCCAGACATGCCAGTATTGTTGGAAAGGATGATTTCTTGAGTAATTCACAGGCAGATTAAACTCACTTTTTTGGAAGCTTCTTTAAAGCTGGGATTTCTGAAGAGATATAAAGCTAATATGTCTCACATACAGATCCTTGTCAGTTCAGAAACTTTCTTAAGATGATGTAGAAGAAAAGATGAAAATAATAAATGAGACAGTCTTCTGGTATTTTCAGTTTTTCTTGGTTCCTGTTAGATCAGAAACCTCACAGGGGCTCCCTTCCTAATGTTATTTCAGTATAAGTATTTCCATGTCCAGTTCCAGCTGGAAGCAAACTCTGAAGACCATGTGAACATTCAGCAAGGACACACAAAATTAGCCCTTAGATTTTGAACCTTAGAAAGGCTTGGGTCAGGGCTGAGTTTTTTCAGAATTGTTTACATATCCCTTAAGATCAGATGTGTCACTCTCCAACAGGGTGTCCTTAGCCCCAAACTTCTATTTTTCACATTCAACCCAGCCTTGTACTCTCGTTCTCTCCTGCCTCTGACCCACTGATTCTCCAGAGCAAAGGTTTTTTTTAAGGAGTTAGATATATTTTAAGTGCAAAAGAATAAATACAAAAGCCTAGATGAAACTTTTCATGGAAATATCTGATATGGCAATCTCTACATATTTTGGATAATTTCAAGGAACAACAGAGTGGATCAGAAACATAAGAACACTTTAAGATCAATTTGGATAGAAAGCAAAATCAAAGCAAGCATTTACTAAAATTTCATAAAATCATATTTTAGTATGATTCATCATTACAAACATATTTGTAGTCTTCAGCTCCCAACAGGCTGGCTTCCAAAAGTTTGTTTGTAAGCTGTTTTTCTGCATCTGAAAAGTCATTTCTCTTATAAACAATGTTCTAAATTAGCAGTTATTGGGCTTTGTGTTATGGACCCTTTTGAGAATATCCTAAAAGCTGTGGACCAGCCTCCCAGGTAACTCAGTGATGAAGAATCTGCCTGCAATGTAGGAGATGTGGGTTCAATTCCTGGGTCAGGAAGATCCTCTGGAGAAGGAAATGGCAACTCACTCCAGTATTCTTGCCTGGGAAATCCCATGAACAGAGCAGCCTAGTGGGCTATAGTCCATGGGATCTCAAAGAATTGGACATGACTTAGCAACTAAACCACCACCACTGAAAACTGTGGACACACTTCCTAGAAAAATTCTCATATGCATGTGTACTCTAATTTTTTATACATGTTCAGTGATTTCATGGATCTAATTAAGGACTTCTTTTCTCAGGCACCAGGGTATGTCAAAAATCCATAACCAATGGATGAACTAAGTGGAGTTTTCTGCTCTGGTCTGGAGATGGAGCCACTATTTCTAACAACATATTAAACAATATACTTGTAATTATGTCTTTGGAGACTAGTACACCAGATTAGCATCCCTGGCAGCTGCAACAGTTAAGCTACAAGGTGGTAGCATGATAGCATGATTGTATTCTTACTTCATCAGGGTGCAAGCCATAATTTTGGTTGTACAGGGTTGAGTAGGAGGGGTGTATGTTTCAAGGGGCAGATATTGGCCTTACTTCTGAAGGAAGTCTACTTCTTTGAGAAGGTGCTAAAGCATTTGTGCAGCAATTTAGTTATTTATAAAGAATGGTGCCTGAGGTCTGGGTCAAACTAGTTACAATGAGCATGTTATAAACCTCTTTTTTTAGTTTCCCCAAGAGAAAAGGATTGTGTCCATATAAAAAACTTGTACATGGATGTTCATAGAGGTTTTCTTTATCCAGTTCCTATGTGTTTACCTAAGAGAAATGAAGACTCATATTCACACACAGATATTTACATGAACATTTATAGCAGCTCTGTTAATCATCTAAGCAAAAAAACAACACAAATATCCTTCAACAGGTAATGGATAAACAAACTGGTACATTCACACAATGAAATACACACTTCAGTTCAGTTCAGTCCTTCAGTCTTGTTCAACTCTTTGTGACCCCATGGACTGTAGCACACCAGGCCTCCCTGTCCATAACCAACTCCTGGAGATTACTCAAACTCATGTCCACCGAGTCAGTAATGCTATCCAACCATCTCATCCTCTGTTGTCCCTTTCTCCTCTTGTCTTCAATCTTTCCCAGCATCAGGGTCTTTTCAAATGAGTCAGTTCTTCAGATCAGGAGGCCAAAGTATTGGAGTTTCAGCTTCAGCACCAGAACTTCCAGTGAATATTCAGGACTGATCTCCTTTAGGAAGGACTGGTTGGATCTCCTTGCAGCCCAAGGGACTCTCAAGATTCTCCAACACCATAGTTCAAAGGCATCAATTCTTCAGCGCTCAGCTTTCTTTATAGTCCAACTCTCACATCCATACATGACCACTGGAAAAACCATACCTTTGACTAGACGGACCTTTGTTGGCAAAGTAATGTCTCTGCTTTTTAATATGCTATCTAGGTTGGTCATAATGTTTCTTCCAAGGAGCAAGCATCTTTTAAATTCATGGCTGCAGTCACCATCTGCAGTGATTTTGGAGCCCCCAAAAATAAAGTCTGACACTGTTTCCACTGTTTCCCCATCTATTTGCCATGAAGTGATGGGACCAGATGCCGTGATCTTAGTTTTCTGAATGTTGAGTTTTAAGCCAACTTTTTCACTCTCCTCTTTCACGTTCATCAAGAGTTTCTTCAGTTCCTCTTCACTTTATGCCGTAAGAGTGATGTCATTTGCATATCTGAGGTTATTGATATTTTTCCTGGCAATCTTGATTCCAGCTTGTGCTTCATCCAGCCCAGCATTTTGCATGATGTACTCTACATATAAGTTAAATAAGTGGGGTGACAATATACAGCCTTGACATACTCCTTTCCTGATTTGGAACCTGTCTGCTGTTCCATGTCCAGTTCCACCTGTTGCTTCTTGACCTGCATACAGATTTCTCAGGAGGCAGGTCAGGTGGTCTGGTATCTCCATCTCTTTAAGAATTTTCCAGTTTGTTGTGATCCACACAGTCAAAGCACATCGGTAAGCAAACTAAACAAGCAGAGGTAATAAATATTCACACTCTAACACTTTCCAAAGAATTGATGCTTTTGAACTGTGGTGTAGGAGCAGACTCTTGAGAGTCCCTTGGACTGCAAGGAGATCCAACCAGTCCATTCTGAAGGAGATCAGCCCTGGGATTTCTTTGGAAGGACTGATGCTAAAGCTGAAACTCCAGTACTTTGGCCACCTCATGCGAAGAGTTGACTCATTGGAAAAGACTCTGATGCTGGGAGGGATTGGGGGCAGGAGGAGAAGGGGACGACAGAGGATGAGATGGCTGGATGGCATCACGGACTCGATGGACGTGAGTCTGAGTGGACTCCAGGAGTTGGTGATGGACAGGGAGGCCTGGCGTGCTGCAATTCATGGAGTCGCAAAAGTCGGACACGACTGAGCGACTGAACTGAACACTTTCTAATTCTTTTACTACATTTTGCTCTCATCATGTTCTTGAACTTATTTATGTCCATTGTACCTGCTCAGAGAAAGTATCACATAACAGTACTGTTGTACCCCCATTTCCCACTCATCTTCATTGATAAGACTCTGGCAGCTTGGAGCCAGCCATGAGAGGAGCACTTAACACTAGAAATTGACAGCTACTACAAATCAAAGTTTGGATTTCTGTGGGCTTTTTGGAGAACTGATTGTTGATATTTACCAGCACACCACTGCACACCTTCCTCTCAGGATGACCAGATGTTCTTTCATTGGAATGCTGGAGCTTTGAGCAATTATCTAAACCCATAAGCATGTCTATCCTTGTCTCTAATGTGGAATTTTATGAATGGAAATTAAAATTAACTTGTCCAGAACTGATGACAATGAAATGATTCTTGTCTATGGACATGCAAATGGCCTCTGTCCAGGAGAGAGACAACCCTCCCGTGTATGGAAAGTTGGGGGTCCATTTTCAAGTTGATTTCAATATTCCTGATCATAAATGTGTTTGTTCTTTGGATTTGCCTTTGAATGAATGCATTTTCTTGATCCCTTATTTAATTAATGATATAAATTATTTTTACATGTCTTTATTTTGCATCTACTTGAGAATCCAGTTTTAGCTTTTTTTTTGAAAAATGTCTTTAACGGCATATGGTTTTGTCTGCAGCACTTGACTGCCTTTAAAATCCCTTGCTATGAATATCTGTCTTTTTCCAGTAAAATTATTTACACTCAGGTTTCTCTGCTACCTAGTTTTCCCAAGAGTTAAATACTCTGTACTTGGAATAACGTACTCATGGATGATACCACAGTACAACCAGAGACTTTGCTGCTGTAGCTCTGAGGTGAAATTTCAGGAAATACTAGTTCTGCAGGAGTGATAAAATGGGATTTTGTGAGGGAGCTCTGGGCATCTGTCTTTGATTCCAATAAAAGACACAGCAGGGAAGAGAGTGCTACTTTATGTAATTATATTTTGTGATAACTGGAGAGAAATCTTGATGAAGTTTCCCATAGTATCTCATGGGAAACGATATGTTAACAATTGACTTGCTGGCTTCTTTCCTAAGGTCATTCATTAACATAACATTAACCAAAACACAAGTGACCTTCCAAATGTCTTTTCTTTGGAATATTAACAAAGTTCTCATTCAGATACTACTTTTGCCTCTATTTTATTTTTTTAATCCTTGTAGTTAACATCCCTTAGATCAGGCAATTGGGATTCTGACATTTGCTGTACCAAGAACTACTTACAGAATAACTTCCCCTTCCTTCAGTCTTTTATTTAACAATTATGTGAACTGTTGTTTCACCATTTGTTCGGATCAGTTCTCCAAACATTAATCCTAAAAACATAGCAGTCACACATCAGCATTTTTATTTACACTCTTCTTTCTTTTCATTGCTAGTTACTTCATGTGTATTCATGTATATATTTTTTGTTTGTTTGTTTTCTAACAATATTAAGAAAATTGTAGTTTATGTGGACATACTTGATAAATGGCACTTTATCAAATTAAACTTGGAATCCCAAATGTTTGTTGCTGGTGATGTATAATTTCTCTTGCAAATATACTTTTTATTCAATATTTCACTCTGCTCCCTAGAGAAGCCAGACTAGATACATTTTTTATTAATATAGTCTCACAAAAAAGCCCCAGAGTTTATCTTTTTGGCCTATAGCAATAATATATTAGATATTGTGGTTTTCAAAATTGTATCATCTGGTAGTCCAAAGAAAGAATAATAGTATTTGTTCTGTGAGAATTGCTTCAGGAGTTTGTAGGCGGGGCAACTGTAATCAATTTTTAGATAAAAGAGTTAATCTGTTTGCATTCAATTTAGATAAAACTCCCTTCTAAAATACATGTCATGAAACTTAGTGCCAACTTTTCAAAGAAAATCCAATTTATTAAACACCCTTGGAGTCATAACTGATCTGTAATTGTTACTCTGAAATGAATAATGAAATGAGTTTTAATGTTACCTTATTAGTATTACCAAGGAAACTCCACTGAGATGATTAATAGCTACTTCTTTCATGCATTTCTACAGTTTTGAGGAGACCAAGTTCTTTGAGTATAGGTGAAACTATATTCAAATTCTGTCCTTAGATTTGTGACATTAGGCTACTTAAACTTTCTCAATTTTCTGTTTCTTCATCTAGGTAGGAATGATACCTACCTCTCAGGTTTTTGTTTTGTTGTTATTTGTATGTTTTTGTTTGGAGTTTTTTTTTAGACTGAAGATAATATTTATGAGGCTATAATACAGGATCTGGAAAAGTTATAATAATTATTATAAAAATTTAATGTTCTTATAGTTTTATGGGATTTGAGCCATTGGTGGATTTTCCATGTTTCAAAATTAAAGAGGTATACATTTTAGTATATTCTGCCCCCAAGAGAGAACAAATCCATAAAACTTATTCCTATTTGGAAGAAGGGTGTAGAATAATAAATAAGTCTAGGTCATGACTAAATTACCTTGGGATCCTAGGGAAATTTGCTCAAGAGAGGCTCCAAGCTAGATTGGATTTCTTGGTAAAGATTTAGTACTCAGAGCTCCCAGGGACTCCCAAAGTCCTTCCTAACCTCTACGAGGCCAATTAAAGAAGCATTTGTGAGAGCATTATCCTTTTGAAAACAGAAGTCTGTTTAAAGGCATAAAGCAGACAGAAATGAGATTATAGCACAGTCCTCTCTCACCTGCCTTTCCAGGCCCTTATCCTGGAGGCAGGAACCTCTCTATAGCTGCAGTTGCTATTCTTGACATAGGGGTATAGAGACAATAATATATTGGAATGAGCAATTGTCAGAGATTTTAGCCAACTGGTTGTGCCAGGCCCCAAAATTACAGGTTCATTTGTTATTGTTGTTTGGTCGCTAAGTCGTTTCTGACTCTTTGCAACCCTATGGACTATTGTCCATGGGATTTCCCAAGCAAGAAGACTGGAGTGGCTTGCCTTTTCTTTCTCCAGGGGATCTTTCCGACCCAGGGATCAAACCTGCATTGGCAGGTAGATTCTGGAAGGCACCAAAAAGCAAGACATGAATTCTACTAGAATCCTGAGATTAGTAGAAAACTCTGGTTGCAAAGGCTGCAGGAGGGAGCTTTATGTATGGCGTCAGTCTGGCCAGTTTTAACTCCTGACAGATGTGTGGTGATGGGTGACAGCTACAGCTATGTACATTTGTAAACACTTTATCTCTCTCTCTTTCCTTTTTTTTTTTTTTTACATTTTCAAAAACATCCCTTTGTTATATGTTCACCTGGTACAAGAGCTTCAGACCTTTGTTATATTCATCTAGAAAGAGAAATTTGAACTTTGCAGAGCACCAATTTACATGGTTGGCTAAGACTTTATTAACAGTCCTCAGTCCATGCTTAGATCCAAGATATCTTATTATTTCAATTAATACAAAGACAAAAATAGTAATCAATATAAGCAATGGCACATTTGTGGGTAGTGAGCATTTCAAAGATCAGTATAAGGCTAATCATGGGCTTTAATCTTATATTAAAAATAGTTGTTGATTCAAAGATAAAAGCGTAAGACTCTACTATTGAGTTGTTTATGTAAATAACTACCTTTCATATGAAAATCCTAAGACAATTCTCATTTTCCCAAAAGAAAAGCTAAAATAACTTAGAGATAAATACAGTTGCTATCTGGTTCCTGCATTGGAGGCTGAACAGTGCCTAGCTGACTTCATTTGTCCAGTCTTCGTTTTAACACAAACTTAACTGAGGAGCCAATACCTTGGATTCATTGCTTGTAGGAGTTTCAGCCCTCACTGTGCATATAGATTGATGGGGGAGAAGGAAAAAGCCGGAATCAGTGTGATAGCTGTAAGAGGGTTAAGCTTGGTACAGAAGCTAACACCTGTAGTCCATGGGGTGGCACCTATCAGATATTTGGTAGGGTAAGTGGAGAGACGGATAGGTGTTCACTTTGGCTGGTACAGCCTAGCAGCTGAAAGCTGGACAGGAGACTAGTTCTTTCATGCAAAATCACATGGAGATAAAGCCCCAAGCTCAAAATGAAGAAGTGACAAGCCATTAAGCACAAGAGGCTATCAAGAAGAGGGGTGGGTTACTGGCAGAAGTCAGCAACAAAGAAATCCAGCTGGGCGGGCTGGGCTAACTTGGTTGCTCCAGAGAAGTGGAGAAAGAAGAGAGGATTCTGGGCTCTGGAAACCTCAAGAACATGGAGATCGTTCTGGACACATAAGAAATGGGTTTGCGGCAGCAAGACGGATCTGAAGCCTACCACGTGGTAGATTTGATTCTGCTGAGCAAGACCCCATTATGGTAAAACAGAACTCTAGCTCAGGCAAACCTGAACTTACAGGGAAGAACTTTAAGGCAGAGTCAAGGGAGTTTAATAGCATACTGTCAGGGTGGTCTTGTTTTTAAACAATTTCTGTGCCTGACAGTTAAGAAGTTAAATGTCAATCTTATTTTGCTTTCAACCAACTGAGAGAATTTCTATACCAGACTTCAAGACAGTCCTTTTTTTGTAAAATTTGTGTTGTATTTCACAAGTATAAAAATTACTGACTGTAGGAAACCAGCATCCAACCAATCCCTGTATGTCTTTCTTGCTTATGTCTCTATAAACAAAGGGCTTTCCAGGTGGTGCTAATGGTAAAGAACTCACCTGCCAATGCAAGAAATGCGAGAGACACAGGTTCAATCCCTGGGTTGGGATCCCCTGGAATAGAAAATAGCAACCCATTCCAGTATTCTTGTCTGGAAAATCCCATGAACAGAGGAGCCTAGCAGGCTACAGTCCATGGGTTGCAAAGAGTTGGACATGACTGAGCACACACATTCTGTGTATAAAAATCACTCTAATGAGAGAATCATTTTTTGCCTTCTGGGGAGAAGTTCTGATTCAGAGGCCATCTGAAAGAAACCCCAAATTATTCATTTTTAATGGTCAAATTTGCTTTGATGTTAAGTGCTTTGCTAGGAATCATTAGCTCTTTCCACCAGGATTATGATTTCTAGAGGCAAAAATCATAGTTTTCTTAAAATTTGTAAAATTTTTAATGAGAACATTTTTATTAGCTTTGTTTTCACCTCCTGGCCAATCAAATTGCTAATGCTTTGCTCATCTTAAAGCGAAGAGGATGTTGATATTTGTTGAAGCAGATATGTGGCTATATAGAGAAGATTTTCTGTGGATGAGCCATTTAAGAAGACAAAAATTGCAGAGAGAAATCATGTAGAGTACAGTTATCCTTCATTTTACATGTAGATAGACAGACCTGAATATTCATTGGAAGGACTGATGCTGAAGCTGAAACTCTAATACTTTGGCCACCTGATGTGAAGAGCTGACTCATTTGAAAAGACACTGATCCTGGGAAAGACTGAAGGTGGGAGGAGAAGGGGACAACAGAGGATGAGATGGTTGGATGGCATCACTGACTCAATGAACTTGAGTTTCAGTAAACTCTGGAAGTTGGTGATGGACAGGGAGGCCTAGAGTGCTGCAGTCCATGGGATCTCAAAGAGTAGGACACGACTGAGCAACTGAACTGAAGATAGAAATGATAGTATGGACTTATTCTACAATAAATATTTACTCCTCTTCCAGTGTGGTAAAGTATCTTCCAGTTCCCATTGACATGGAGTTCAGCTATGGACTTTTGCCAATGGAATGTAGGCAGAAGTAATAAGGTCTAAGTTCTGACCTAAGAGGCATTGTGTGCTTTCATTCTTCTCTCTTGCATTTCTGCTTTTTGTCTCAGACATCTGCTGTGCCATAAGGGATGAGAAACTTACAGAGCAGACTTAGGCCCAAGACATAGATTAATCCAAGCCAATCTCAGCCTCAGTGAGCTGAATTCCAGGTAAGCCTGTGCGTGCACGCATGCTAAGTCACTTCATTCATGTCCAACTCTGCAGCCCCATGGACTGTAGCCCGCCAGGCTCCTCTGTCCATGGGATTCTCCTGGCAAGAATACTGGAGTGGGTGCCATGCCCTCTTCCAGGGGATCTTTCTGATCCAGTGATTAAACTCCCGTCTCTGGTGTCTCCTGCATTGGCAGGCAGGTTCTTACCACTAGCGCCACTTGGGAAGCCCCAGGTAAGCCCTTGCCCACCATACACAGGAGGGCAAGAAATAATTGTATTGGTTTTGCCTCCAAATTGTGGAGTAGTTTAA
This sequence comes from Oryx dammah, assembly GCF_014754425.2. Lineage (NCBI taxonomy): Eukaryota > Metazoa > Chordata > Mammalia > Artiodactyla > Bovidae > Oryx > Oryx dammah. The sequence goes on from NW_024070213.1 coordinate 67,447,592, forward strand.
CAACGTTATTGTAGAAATAGTTTACTGATTATGTATTACATATTATTAGCATAGCTTATTCTCTGTGTGTGTTATGTATAAATTTGTATTTCATTTAACTAATGAAACAAGAAAATAATTTATTTTTATGATCTGAAGAACTGAAGTTGTGAAATCCTCAGTTTGGCAGACACCATAAAGCCACCAGGGAAGCCCCTATAGTAACTGACAGGTATTGTAAAAAGGCAATTGCTTATACTCAGATAGCAAGTACTTTATTCAGAGCAAAGTTTTCAGGTCTATGAGTGTAACATCAGGAAGAAATGAAATTCCAGCCAGAAAAGAGGGTGATAAAGAATTAGAAAGGCAGATGAAAAATATATAAAGATATGTCTGTAGGAGATGAGTCAGCATAACTTGAGGTATGGTTGATTACAAAGTCCAGTGTTTAATAAGTCAAAATTCAATCTTAATCTCTTCATCTCCAAAATTTTCTACTTACTCTAAACTCAAAGAATTTTATAGCCATAAAGGGTCTTGGGAGTCATTGGAAACATTTTAATTCAGTCAATCACCTTAGAAATAAGGAAACTGAAGACAAAATAAGAAATCACACCATGTCAAATGAGAAAAAAATGTCAATCTTGACTAATTAATTATAAATCCATAAATAAATCTTCTGACTAAAAATATAATCTTTCTACTGTATCACACCATCTCATTATCAATTTATATGAAAATATTCTTTTGTTGACAGTTTTTCTGTCTTCTATTTATTTGAGACTATTCTTCTGTTATATAATTAAGATAAAGTAGCTAAAGATAGGTTTTATATGGATTTACAATGAAATTATATACAATGTTCTACATATCATTTAAATCAGTGGTCCTAAATCTTCACTACACATGAGGATCCCCCAGACAGCTTTATAAAATACTGGTACCTGGTCTCACCCTTTAAGATTCTGATTTAAATTGCCTGGGGAGTAGTCTAGGACTGAGATTGCTAAAAACTGCTGTAAAGAACTATAAACAGATTTTTTTTTTCATTTTTTTCTTTTTAGGCTCTTTTCTTTTATAAATAAATACCTATTCACTAAATACCTAAACACTAAATGCTATAAATTTCCCTCTACAACACTTTAGCTACACCCCATGATTATGACATGTAGAATATTCATTTAAAAAAAGAAGTTTTTTAACTAAGTACTATTTATTAAGAAAAAAAACTTTACTTTTCATTGATTTATAAATGTAGTAAATATTGGGCTGGGCAAACCAAAATTGCTTTTGCACTTAAAATGTTTCCTTTTGCTGTAAACTGTACATATTAAATAAATACAATATGAATGTGATATACAGAGAAGGCTATCTCACCCCACTCCAGTACTCTTGCCTGGAAAATCCCATGGACGGAGGAGCCTGGTAGGCTGCGGTCCATGGGGTCGCTAAGAGTCGGACACGACTGAGCGACTTCACTTTCTTTTTTCACTTTCATGCATTGGAGAAGGCAACGGCAACCCACTCCAGCTCTCTTGCCTGGAGAAACCCAGGGACGGCAGAGCCTGGTGGGCTGCCGTCTATGGGTTTGCACAGAGTTGGACACGACTGAAGCGACTTAGCAGCAGCAGTATGTGATATAAAATATAATAGAAATAATTCACTTATAAAATTTATGTGAAAATTATTACAAAACGCTATTCTGAGAACTAAATTCCATCAAGCTTTATTTTGAGCACAAGTTTGACTCTCACAAGTATCATCTGTTCTTAAAATACTGAATGCGATTCCTTCTGAAAAGAGAGAGTTTTAGAGTCCCAAGTTTCTTTTTATGTTTCTGGTATTCCAACAGTTGATTCATTTGAAATTTGAATCAACCTTAAAAGAACTCATATCTGATTTCAGAATATGAAGGTGGACAAAAATAAACTCCAGCCTGTGGAGGAAGGTTCTTAAACGCTTCCCAGAAGCACAGATAAAGATGGACCTCATTTCGGAGGGGAAGGTAGAGAACTGAGCCTGTTCGCACATGGCGTCTGAGTAGAGGGGCATGAAGGGTTCTACTTTTAGACCCTTAGTGAGAGATGGTAAGGATGTAAGCTTCCAGCCATCATGGTGTTCGAAAAACCTTCCTGTAATCTGAAGACTTCTTCTCCTAAGCCATTTTCTGGTAATTGGATCATTCTTATAATTTCAGCCATCATCTTTTTCTGTCTTGAGGGTCTGGACTTTTCTTTCTTTACTTCTTTTACTAGAAAAGTCATTTTCTCCTTTGAGATTGGGCTGGTTCTCTTCAACTTTCCATATGTGTCAGCCAGCCTCTGGATTTTTGCAGACTCTTTTCCTAGGCTGAAATCTTCTAAATATGACTTAGAATTTAAATATTTCTTTTTAACAGAACTAAACATGCCAAGAAATTGATGCTTCACTTGAATCAGTGCAGCCAGTGTTTGTGCAGCTCAAAATTTCCTTTCCCGTAAAACCAGTTTCTAACCTAATGCATAAGTCTGAACAAATACAAGAGACCCACCAAAAAGCCAATGACAGAAACACACACCACTGACTCCCATTGGAGGCTACTGTGGACAAGGCCTGCTCTCATGTCATCTGGCAGCAGCTCTGCTACAACTTCTCGTGATTTCCCCAGAATCAGCTGAAAGCCAAGTTCCATAATGGTTCACACTCCCTCTGTGCCCTGGAGTCCGCCACAGAGTTGCACAGGGTTGTCATGGTTCCCACAGTCTACAATAACTGCCAAGAACCCTGCAGTGTTCCACCTGGAACCCAGTCACATCTGGCAGATTAAACTGTCAACCAGTAGAACTGGTCAAAGTGAAAGATGAATATAATTTTTTGCCATAGTGGCCTCTCTCTCTATTTAATTTTTTCAATTATGAAAATTTTTATTAAAGTCAATTTTCTACTGTGAAATTTACATCTAAAATGTACAATTTGATGACCTTTGACAGGTTGCACTTGTAAAACCAACACTCCCAATCTAAATGAGAATATGTTCATCACTCTAGAATTTTCTGGTGCCTCTTTCCCTTTCCTGTGATTCATTCTCCCTCCCCAGAAGCAATTGTGACTTCTATCACCATATAATGTTGAACATTCTTAAACTTTCCATAAATGATATCATGTAGAATGCAATCTTTTGTGTCTGACTTCTTTGACTCAATACAATGCTTTTGAATTTCATCTCTGTCATTGAGTGGAACAGTAGTTCATTCATTTCAGTTTCCTAGTATGTGATTGTATAAATATTCAATTTTTTAAAATTTTCCTATTAATGATTCCATGGACTGTATAGTCCATGGGGTCGCAAGAGTTGGACACGACTGAGCAACTTTCACTTTTCACTTTAAGTTTCCATTTGTCCTAAGAAAATACCTAGGAATGGAGATAGATGTTTGTGTAAGAAACTGCTAGTTTTTCAAATTGGTTGTACCGTTGTACACTGTTATCTATAGCACAGGGCTTACATTTGCTCTGTATCCTCACCAACCACTTTTTGCAGGTCTCTTTTAAAATGTTTTCCATTTCTAATATGTGTGAAATGGTCCTAGTGTTTTTAATTTGCCCTTATGTGCCTATTGGCCATCATATAAATTCTTGTATGAAAGACATCTTTGCATTGTTTTTAAAAAAATATTTAATGTATTTTTCTTATTCTCATTGATTTATAGAAATTCTTTATACATCCCAGTCCTAACAGACTGTGTCAGATATGTGAAATGAAAATGTCTACTTCCAACCCATGGCTTGCAGCTTCATTTTCTAAATGATCTTTTGATATATGGGAGGTTTTAACTTCAGTGAAATCTAGTTGAACACTTTTTCCCTTTAATGGTTAGTGCCTCTGTGTCCTCTCTTAGAAATCCTTATCTACCTTCAAGGTCATGAAAGTATTCCCCTACCTTTTCTTCTAGATGGTTTATAATTTTAATTTTTGCATTTCATTTTGAACTGAGTTTTGTGTTGTGTAATATAGGAGTCAAGGCTTATTGACTCTTTTATCTCTTGATTATGAGTCACATTTTCCTACTTATTTGCACGTCCAGTAATTTTTTGTAATACACTGGATGTTGTGGTAATACATTGTAGAGAATCTGGATTGATTGTTGTCCTTTAATCAGGGTCATGAGTTATCATGTTAAGTCAGTGCTTTTGACCAGGCTTGTATTTTATTTATTTTCTTATTAGTATACATGTACATATTTTACTTTTTGTCTTTGGTCCTAAGGGATGGCCCTTACTCTTCAAATGTGAACTTCCTGGGGTCTCAATAGATGTCAGAAATGTTCCATCTCTCATCAACACATGGACCAAGCCAGCGCCTACATGCCCCAGCAATGGTTAATCTCTCATGGCTCTCTCATGACTGAGTTAACACAGAGCCAGGCCACAATAATTTCTGGAAACAGATAATGCAAACATAGGAATTCACAAAATTCAGTGGAACCTAAGTGATGATGAAATTAAAGACTCAAACATTCTTATCTAATTCCACTGGTAAATCATTTTAAATACCCTTAGCTTTTTCTTAATATGGGGTCCTGGGGTGATTTATCTCCTTTCATTAAAAAAAGACAGACAATAATCCTTAATTTAGTCACTTAAATATAATGTAACATTCCTCACAGATTAAGATATTACTTCCATATCTCTACTGTTTTATGCAAAAACCTAATTTTTATCAATTAAAATGTAATTTGCAAGAGCACCATTGGTAAAATTCAGCTTATGCCTTTTAGCTCTGCAATGGCCACCTCCAGTGCCTCATGGGGTTTTGCCCTAAATGTATGTGGCCCCACCCTTGGGCCAGTAACAACAGAATAGGAAAGACGAGAGATCTCTTTAAGAAAATTAGAGATACCAAAGGAACATTTCATGCAAAGATAGGCTCAATAAAGGACAGAAATGGTCTGGACCTAACAGAAGCAGAAGATATTAAGAAGAAGTGGCAAGAATACATGGAAGAACTGTACAAAAGAGAGCTTCACAACCCAGATAATCATGATGATGTGATCACTCATCTAGAGCCAGACATCTTGGAATGTGAAGTCAAGTGGGCCTTAGAAAGCATCACTATGAACAAAGCTAGTGGAGGTGATGGAATTCTAGTTGAGCTGTTTCAAATCTTGAAAGATGATGCTGTGAAAGTGCTGCACTCAATATGCCAGCAAGTTTGGAAAACTCAGCAGTGGCCACAGGACTGGAAAAGGTCAGTTTTCACTCCAAGCCCAAAGAAAGGCAATGCCAAAGAATGCTCAAACTACTGCACAATTGCACTCATCTCACATGCTAGTAAAGTAATGCTTAAAATTCTCTAAGCCAGGCTTCAGCAATACGTGAACCATGAACTCCCTGATGTTCAAGCTGGTTTTAGAAAAGGCAGAGGAACCAGAAATCAAATTGCCAACATCTGATGGATCATGGAAAAAGCAAGAGAGTTCCAGAAAAACATCTATTTCTGCTTTATTGACTATGCCAAAGTCTTTGACTGTGTGGATCACAATAAACTGTGGAAAATTCTGAAAGAGATGGGAATACCAGTCCACCTGACCTGCCTCTTGAGAAATCTGTGTGCAGGTCAGAAAGCAACAGTTAGAACTGGACATGGAACAACAGACTGGTTCCAAATAGGAAAAGGAGTACGTCAAAGCTGTATATTGTCACCCCGCTTATTTAACTTATATGCAGAGTACATCATGAGAAACGCTGGGCTGGAAGAAACACAAGCTGGAATCAAGATTGCCGGGAGAAATATCAATCACCTCAGATATGCAGATGACACCACCCTTATGGCAGAAAGTGAAGAGGAACTAAAAAGCCTCTTGATGAAAGTGAAAGAGGAGAGTGAAAAGGTTGGCTTAAAGCTCAACATTCCGAAAATGAAGATCATGGCATCCGGTCCCATCACTTCATGGGAAATAGATGGAGAAACAGTGGAAACAGTGTCAGACTTTATTTTTGGGGGCTCCAAAATCACTGCAGATGGTGACTGTAGCCATGAAACTAAAGACGCTTACTCCTTGGAAGAAAAGTTATGAGCAACCTAGATAGTATATTCAAAAGCAGAGACATTACTTTGCCGACTGAGGTCCGTCTAGTCAAGGCTATGGTTTTTCCTGTGGTCATGTATGGATGTGAGAGTTGGACTGTGAAGAAGGCTGAGCACCAAAGAATTGATGCTTTTGAACTGTGGTATTGGAGAAGACTCTTGAGAGTCCCTTGGACTGCAAGGAGATCCAACCAGTCCATTCTGAAGGAGATCAGCCCTGGGATTTCTTTGGAAGGAATGATACTAAAGCTGAAACTCCAGTACTTTGGCCACCTCATGGGAAGAGGTGACTCGTTGGAAAAGACTGTGATGCTGGGAGGGATTGGGGGCAGGAGGAGAAGGGGATGACCGAGGATGAGATGGCTGGATGGCATCACGGATTCGATGGAAGTGAGTCTGAGTGAACTCCAGGAGTTGGTGATGGACAGGGAGGCCTGGCGTGCTGCGGTTCATGGGGTCACAAAGAGTTGGACACGACTGAGCGACTGAACTGAACTGAACTGAGCCCAAGGTGACCACAGTGCTCAGCCTGGGCCCCACTCCCATGTTCCTGTCTCTGGAGCATGCCCCCACCTGAGAGCTAGGCCACACTTGGTGTCTTCCGCTCTCCAGGACCTTAATCCAGGACTAGAATTGGAAACAGCCGTGGCATATAGTGTGTCTAATTTTGTATTTGTGAATTATGGGTGGAATTATGTGTTCTTGTATGATCAGGCCACCCAGGATGACTGTTGGCTTGCTCTCTCTACATCCCCTGCTGGACTGGTCCCTACTTCACCTACACCATACTTACATGACTAACCTTCTCCCTTCTTCATTGAGCCTAATAAGTAAACACCTACATATTAGCCCTTCCCTTTGACTTCCCTGTAGCTCAAATGGTAAAGAATCTGCCTGCAAGGCAGGAGACCAGGGTTCAATCCCTTGGTTTGGAAGTTCCTCTGGAGAAGAGAATAGCAATCCACTCCAGTATTCTTGCCTGGAAAATTCCATGGACAGAGAAGCCTGGTGGGCTGCAGTCTGTGGGGTTGCAAAGAATCAGACACGACAGAATAACTAACACATTCTGCCCCCAGTTAGTAATTGTTTTAACCTTTAGATCAGAATAGCTCATCTTTGACCATTTAATGACAGGGAAACCTCTGCCCCTTGAAGGTACTTAGCTGGATGATCTAAGAGGGCTGTGCTCTCTGATGGTTTCTGTGGTAACCAATGAACCACTCTGTTATCAGTAAGTCAATTCTCCCTACAACTGACAATCTCCCTGTCCACCCTCTCACCCCTGACCCTGGTCCAGCACAAAGACTGCTGCTGCCTTGTCTGCCATCCAATGTCCATAATAGAGTGAACATCTCATGTTCCAGGACCCATTTGCTTTAGATGTGCTGTGCTGTGCTTAGTCCCTCTGTCGTGTCCGACTCTTTGCAACCCCATGGACTGTAGCCCACCAGATTCCTCTGACCGTGGAGATTCTCCAGGCAAGAATATTGGACTGGGTTGCCATGCCCTCCTCCAGGGGACCTTCCCAACCCAGGAATCAAACCCAGATCTCCCGTATTGCAAGCGGATTCTTTACCATCTGAGCCACCAAAGAAGCCCGGATCATTTGCTAACTCTGGGTTCTTCAGCCTTTTGAGGCCATGCATGTACAGAACTTGCAGGCCCATGGGAAGCAGACCAACAGTCCCCCACGCCTAAATTCATATGCTGAAGACCTAAACCCCAGCACCACAGAATGTAACTTTATTTGGAAATAAGGTTGTAGCAGATGTAATTAAAGATGTCACACTGAAGTAGGGTGTCTAATGTCCTTTTAAAAAGGAAACTTGGAGATGGACAGGCACACAGGGAGAAAGACATATGAAGATAAAGGCAGAGATCTACAAGCCAAGAAATGCCAGCAACTGCCAGGAAACTATGAGAAGCTACAAGGGAGGCCTGGAATAGGTCTTTCTCTTACAGCCCTCAGAAGGAACCAGCCGTGATAACACCTTGGACCTTGGACGTCTAGCCTCCAGACTGTGAGACAACATTTTCTATTGTTTAAACCACCCAGACTGTGGTACTTTATGATGGCAGACCTGGCAACTAATACACTGTTGCAGGAGACTAAGTCCGGCACTAGAAAGTTGGCCCTTGGTGAAATTTCTGGACTGCTTGTGGGCCGCTTCCTCCAGGGCACTCTGAGTGGGGTCCTGCACCCACTCCCCCAGCTTCAGCTCTGCTTTCAGGCTCTGGAGCTCCTGCAAAAGCTTCTGGTCATCATGGGAGGACCCTGAGAAGATTTTTAAATATACCAGAGCCCCATTTCAAAGAAACTCTGCCTTAATTGGTCTGGTATGAGAACTGAGAGTCCATTTCTTTGTAATGTTTCCCAGATGATTTTAATCTGCAGTCAGGGTGGAAAAGCCCAACTTTAAGCCTTTCAGCACAAGTTAGCTGCTGGACTTCGTTGCAAGCTGGCTTTGTTTTAAGTTTAGACATGTACCTATTTTCACAGCAGGTGAAATATATTTATTAATACTGTTCAGTAAAATAATGTATTGACTTTAAAAGATAAAGTGGTACAAAATTATTTCATTTATTTAAAGGAAGAAATGAAACACAGGATTCAGTTCAGCTCAGTTCAGTTCAGTTGCTCAGTCGTGTCCAACACTTTGTGACCCCATGAACCACAGCACACCAGGCCTCCCTGTCCATCACCAACTCCCGGAGTTTACCTAAACCCATGTCCATTGAGTCGGTGATGCCGTCCAGCCATCTCATCCTCTGTCGTCCCCTTCTCCTCCTGCCCTCAATCTTTCTCAGCATCAGGATCTTTTCAAATGAGTCAGGTCTTCACATCAGGTGGCCAAAGTATTGGAGTTTCAGCCTCAACATCAGTCCTTCCAATGAATATTCAAGACTGATTTCCTTTAGGAGGGACTGGTTGGATCTCCTTGCAGTCCAAGGGACTCTCAAGAATCTTCTCCAGCACCACAGTTCAAAAGCATCAATTCTTCGGTGCTCAGCTTTCTTTGTAGTCCAACTCTCACATCCACACATGAACACTGGGAAAACCATAGCCTTGACTAGACGGACCTTTGTTGGCACAGTAATGTCTCTGCTTTTCAATATGCTGTCTAGGTTGGTCATAACTTTCCTTCCAAGGAGTAAGTGTCTTTTAATTTCATGGCTGCAATCACCATCTGCAGTGATTTTGGAGCCCCCAGAAATAAAATCTGACACTGTTTCCACTGTTTCCCCATCTATTTGCCATGAACTGATGGGACTGGATGCCATGATCTTAGTTTTCTGAATGTTGAGCTTTAAGCCAACTTTTTCACTCTCCACTTTCACCTTCATCAAGAGGCCCTTTAATTCTTCTTTACTTTCTGCCATAAGGGTGGTGTCATCTGCATATCTGAAGTTATTGATATTTTTCCCGGCAATCTTGATTCTAGCTTGTGCTTCCTCCATCCTAGCATTTCTCATGATGTACTCTGCATATAAGTTAAATAAGCAGGGTGACAATATACAACCTTGACGTACTCCTTTTCCTATTTGGAACCAGTCTGTTGTTCCATGTCCAGTTCTAACTGTTGCTTCCTGATCTGCATACAGGTCAGGTGGTCTGGTATTCCCATCTCTTTCAGAATTTTCCACAGTTTATTGTGATGCACACAGTCAAAGGCTTTGGCATAGTCAATAAAGCAGAAATAGATGTTTTTCTGGAACTGTCTTGCTGTTTAGATGATCCAGTGGATGTTGGTAATTTGATCTCTGGTTCCTCTGCCTTTTATAAAACCAGCTTGAACATCTGGAAGTTTACGGTTCAGGTACTGCTGAAGCTTGGCTTGCAGAATTTTGAGCATTACTTTGCTAACATGTGAGATGAGTGCAATTGTGCAGTAGTTTGAGCATTCTTTGGCATTGCCTTTCTTTGGGATTGGAAAACACAAGACAGGTGACAAATATTGAGTTTTTCCCATGTTCTAGGCATTGATCTTGACATAAGTGAGTGTTAGTCACTCAGTCATGTCCAGCTCTTTGCAACCCAGTGGACTGTAGCCCACCAGGCTCCCTATCCATGGAATTCTCCAGGCAAGAATACTGGAGTGGGTTGCCATTCCCTTCTCCAGGGAATCTTCCTGACCCAGGGATCAAACCTGGGTCTCCTGCATTGCAGGCAGATTCTTTACCATCTGAGTCACCAGGCAGATGCAGTAATAAGCTAGGCAGCTATGAGCCTCAGAAAGCTTAAAGTATAGGGGTGGAGGCAAAAAATAAACAGAAAGACAAATAATAAAGCTAATTTATATATAAAATATATGGGAAAGAGTAATTGGAGCACAGAGAGGAAACTTTAAAAAGAAGATCAGGGATTGTATCTTGGAGGAGGTGGCATTTACACTTGGACCTGAATGAAGAGAAAGAATCAGCTTTAAGATGATTTGGGGCACCACATTCCTAGCAAAGGCATAGCATGTGCAAAGGTCCTGAGGACAGAACAGACATAGCATTTTCAAGAATCAGAAAGGGGAACTTCCTTAGTGGGCCAGTGGCTAAGACTTCATGCTCCCAGTTCAGGGGGCCCAAGTTTAATCCTTGATCGGGGCGCTAGATGCCACATGCTGCTACTAAGAGCTTGCGTGCTGTAATGAAGATCGAAGACCCCACATGCCACAACCAAGACCTGGGGCAGTCAAATAAAAGATAATTTTTTTAAAAAAAGACACTGTAAGAAAAGAATCAGGAAGAAGGCTAGTATGACTGCAACATACCAAAACAAGAGCCTTATAATTCACATTTATAAACCATATCAGGTGGAGATTTATAAGCCAGTGTGGTATGCAAAATGGTCCCACAAAGATGTCCACACCCTATAATCTGAAACCCTTGAATATGGCAAAATGGACTTTGCAGCTGTAATCAAGTTTACGAGCCTAATGAGAGAGTATTCTCAATGATCCAGGTGGGTCTGATATAATCACATAAGCCTCTAAAAGTAGAACTTTTTATTCCCAGCTGGTGTTAAGTGAAGCGTGAAGCAGAAGGGAAATCAGAGAGACTGAAAGCCTGCTGAGGCGAGCAGCATGGTAAAGAGCACTGGCAGCCTCAACATAAAAGAGGCTCCCAGCTGACAACCAGGGAAGAAACGGGACTTCACCCTTCAGCCTCGAGGAATGAGATTCTATCCCCAACCTGAGCGAGCTGGGAAGTGACTGCTCCCCCCAAGACTCCAGATGAGGGCCCAGGCTAACCACCATGATTTCACCTTGTGCAACCTTGAGCCAAGGAATCAGTCAGACCCACAGGACTTCTGACTTACAGAAGTGAGAAGTGCATTGTATTAAACAGCTAAGTTTGTGGTTATTTCTTGTGGCAGCAATAGAAAACCAAAATAGGCAGACATCAAGTTGTTGTTTGTTTCATTTGTTTGGAGTTAACTGAGTCAGCTATTCATCTGTTTTAATCACTATGCAACTGATTTAGCTATAGGTTGAATATGTCAAATATTGAACTTGGTCTTTCTTCAGCAACAATACTGTAGACATAAAAGTGATCCAATTATTTTGCTCCCTTAGACCAGTTTTTGCCTATATTTGTAACTGGCAGTTTTTATAATCTCTGCTTTAATTTTTCACCCATAAATTTATATTTATGCTTGACTTGTCACTGGCTCAATTTCTATAATAATTTGAGATGATTAAAAGAGAAGTGTTAAGTAAATGCTGAGTGGTTATTATCATAAAGCAGCTGTGGACATTGTCTCCTAGTACTGGTAGGAATGTCTGTGGGCTTTTTCCTTTTTCCTTTTGAAATTAAATGGTCATAAAATACCATTGCTTCAGGCAAGAAAATGTAAGAATGTGAAAATAAAGGCATATAATCTTTGGAAATAAAACTGGATTTCACCATTATTTTCACCTCTCATTCTTCATTGCCTAACAAAGGAGAATTTGAAAGTTGAAAATAATTATTTCCTTATTTGTTAAACCATCATGATTGTTGGGAGGGGGTATACCACGTAGAACATGTTTTCATGTGAAAAACGATTTTGAAAAGTCAAGTTTGTCAAAGGTGGGCCTAATGTTTATTGAAGAGCTCTCAACTTCTTAGGAGAAATACATTTTTTTCTCCGCAGGCAAATTCAGTTCTCTGTATTTTGTATTATCTTGGATTTTTTTCTCTCTCTCTCTCAAGTCTTTGGCTGTACCTTAGGTGAAGCAAAACTCAGAATCCTGCCTAGTCTCTTCATAAATTTAGGCTGATTCAAGCTCTGTGAGAGTAGGATACTACAGATAATTAAGAAAGCCAGCAAAGTTATATTTCAGTGGAGAATAATGTGGTTGGTTTTATATTTGGATACAAAAAGCGGGAGGAGATATTGAGAAGCAGCTTTGCTTTCCAGTTGGTGCTTTTCATACCACAATCCAAGAGGAGTATTAGGGGTTCCAGCAATATAGAAACAGGTGTGATGCCAAGACTGGACTGTTTTCATATTCAAAGAACCAACAGTGAGATTCCTGTAAGTAAATCCTATTTTAGCCTTCAAAAAGCCACTGATAGAGTCAGCTTCAGGGTATAGGGATGTTTGGAGAACAATAGGTTATTTTCTTAAGCTAAAATTCCCCAATAGCCTTGAGTTCCTAATATGATGCTGGGCTGTAGGAGGCTATCTGACTGAAGTGTTTAAGAAGAAATTTAAAGGCTCATGTGTTGTATTCTTTTGTTCAATATATATTAAGCACCTACTATGTGCCAGGCACTTCTGTAGCCTTTGGGGATAATGATGAGCAAAACAAAACCCTCATCCTTAGAAAATTTACAAATAAATCAATTCATAAATACAAAAGATAATTTCAGTGGCAATAGGTGATATAAGGAAAAAATGAAGAAAGGTACTAGGCCAGAGAGTGAAAGCAATGGGTGTGGATCACTGTTTGCTGAGTGACTTTCTCTCAGAAAGTGACATTTAACAAAGACCTGCATGATGAAGAGGAGAAATTCAAATATAGAGCTTGGGCAGAACTTTCCAAGTAGAAATACCCACAGGTGCAAATGCCCTAACATTACAATGAGCTTGGCATTTTCAAAGGACCAAAGTTGTGCTCAAGTATGGGTAATGGCAGGGAGCCTAAGAATTTAGTATTTGAGACTAAAAAGGAAACTGGGAGCTAGATTATCTGAAACTTGTGGTTCTTCATTAAAAAGTTTCGTTTATTCTAAATGTCAGAAGAAGTCATAGAGGGATATTAAATAAGGAGATTTAAAATCCGATTATCTTTTGTAAGAGATCTTTCTAACCATTGTTTGGAGAATAGGTTGTAGAAAGATTGTCAGAAAACAATTGTAAGGAAGTAGAATGTTATATTAATTCCAGTAAGAGGGTCTTGAACAAGGGTGACTGTGGTCTAAGAACTAATATTAATAGTATGTGCTGCTTTGACATCTGCTAAAATCATAAGGGCAGCAAATTGCCTAACCACAAGGTCCCCCTCCCTCTGCCCCACGGATAAAACCCCCTAGGCAAACAACCCTTCTTATCAAACAGACTGGGTGCAGTTCCTGCTGATCCCTGAGTAGCAAGTTTTGGTTCTTCAGCAGCACTCAGGATTGTTCAGTCAGGACAACCACACCCTCTTGCAGCAACCAGAGTATACCTCATTATCTCACTACTGCAAAGCTTGTCTCTCTCAGCTTCTGCTTGTGCATGCTCCCTTGCGTAGTGTGCGTCCGGCCCTGGACTGCATGTATCAATATATGTGATTAACAAACTGCTGTCGGTTTCCTCTGTCCAGTTGGGTGTGTTTGGCAATCCCCATAATCAAAGGCTGGAAATCCCTCCCTCACCGATAAAATAAAGTGGGAGCGAATAAAACAGTGATAACACTGCCGGTGGTGAGAAGTGGAGGTAATGAAAATTCATCATATGTATTTCGGATGTTAACTAATAAGACTAACAGATGGGTTTGGATATGACTCAGGGATTTCTTCCAGCTTTATTAAGATATAATTGACATATAACATTGTATACATTTAAGATGTACAATATGATGATTTGATACATATGTATTTTGTGAAATGCTTACCAAAATAAGGTTAGTTAACATATGCTTCACCTCACGTAGTTAACACTTTGTTTTTGTTGTTATGGAGAGAATATTAAAGCTCCACTCAAAAAGTAACTTTCAAATATTGGGTGACCAAAAAGTTCATTTGGGTTTTTCTGTAACATATAATGGAGAAAGCCAAACAAACTTCTTGGCCAACCCAATATATAGTGCAGTATTGTTAACTACAGTCTCCTCTATACTAGACCCCCAGAACTTACTCATCTTACAAACCAAAGTTTGTACCCTTTGACCAGCATCTCCCTATTTACCCCATCTCTCAGCTCCTGACAACCAGCATCCTACTCTCTGTTTCTATGAGTTGATGCTTTTAGATTCCATATATACATGACATCATATAGTATTTGTCTTTCTCTGTCTGACTTATTTTATTAGCATGATGCCCTTCAGGTTTGTCCATGTTGTTACAAATGGCAGAATTTTCCTTCTGTAAAAGGAAGGACATATTTTTTTTTATTCCTTCACGATTGGCAAAGGTTATTTTCATGTTTTGGCCATTGCAAATAATGCTGCAGTAAACATGAGGGTGTAGATATCTCTTCTATAAAGTGGTATTGTTTTCTTTGGATGTATTCCTCAAAGTGTAATTGATCATATGGGTTGTTCCTTATAGAATCACATGGCAGATCCTTGCCAACATCGTCATCTCATCTTTTTGATGATAGCCATGATGATAGGCATGAAGTGGTACACATCCAGAGAAGGGGGTTACCTCACTGATATGGTATGGGAGTCCCTATAAGTCTTCCTGCCCAGAACTCATCTCTTTGACCTAGTTGCACACAAGCCTGGAATTCCCAGGATAAAACAATATCCTCAGCAGGCTTCTGCATCCTCTCTTTCCTGGAGTGATGGCCTTACTGATTTGGGAGTGGCAATATCCTCTCTGGCTGAAATATTGCAGGAATTTACATATCTCATATAATCAGCACATCTTTTCATTTCAACATTTGATGAGACTCTTTATAAAATTTTAGCCTAGTTTCTGACCTTGTGATATTAGGAGACTAGATATATTTGCTTTTCTAAATCTGAGGATGTTGTGACACCTAAGAATCATTCTCAACACTGTATTTTCCCCAATATATAACAGCTTGATATTTCATATGTAGTGGGCTTCTTTTGGGCTTCGCAGGTGGCACTGGAGGTAAAGAACACGCCTGCCAATGCAGAACACATAAGAGACGCAGGTTCGACCCCCAGGTCAGGAAGATCCCCTGGAAGAGGGAAGGGCAACTCAGTCCAGTATTCTTGCCTGGAGAATCCCATGGACAGAGAAGCCTGATGGGCTATATTCCAAAGGGCTCCAAAGAGTCGAACATGACTGAAGTGACTTAGCATGCAGCACAAGCTTCTTTTAGACATAGCATCTCATCTCCCTCCCAACTGTCCAGTGAATCAAGCAGGGCTAAGAGTACTTTGGTTTTATACATAAGAAAACTGAGGCTCCAAAATGTTAACAGACTAACCTAAGACACATGAAGAATATTTTCACAATTTATTATTGATGAGTGCATTATGTGATATTTTTAAAACATGAGAAATGGAACTGAACTTGAGCAGATCTCTAGAGATCTCCTGGAAGTTTGGGAAGTTTCTGGTATTTTGTTTATACACTGTTGTTTTCTATTTGCACGGTTTTTAAAACAGGATGGTGCTTCTAAAATTTGCTATTTTCTTACAAAATTAAAGTGTTTTTAAAACTATGTTAATTAAAAGCTCTGATTGGCTTCCAGCTGCTTACATATAGTAGTTGATTTCACCCTACTGCATACACTGTGACTAAAGCATAGATGTATCCATGTCCATTTCTAGTGGACACATCAGCTGAGTTGACAAGGCAATTCTGCGGGCCATCACAAATGACATTTAGAAGAGCTGACCTTTCCATTATTCTTTCTATGTGTTGGTCATCCATCTAAGATTTACTCATATTAACTCACTTAATCCTCACAATAACACTCTGAGGTGGGTTTTTGTTACTGTCTCCCTTTTGTACATGAAGAAAAGGAAGTGCAGAGCCATTACATAACTTGTTGAATGTCATGTAGCAAGCAAGTGGCAGAGGAGGATCACACAATCCCTTAGTCCGACTCCACCATTTGTGCTCTTAAATCACTGGGTTTTACCGCAGTGTCAGCATGGCGATTGTCCACTGTCCCATGTGACACCCAGTGCTTCAGAGAGCAGGTGGTTTCAGGAAGCAAACACTTCAAACGGTAGCTTGTAGATAGTTCAGTATCAACATGGCTCCAGCCAGACCAGAGGAGCCAAATAGGCATTTGTAAAAACCCAGACAACTTGCTCAAGGCCCCTGTTGTTGTTATTCATTCACTAAGTTATGTCTGAATCTTTGTGACCCCATGGATTGCAGCACGCCAGGCTTCCCTGTCCTTCACTATCTACTGAAGTTTGCTCAAACTCATGTCCATTGAGTCGGTGATGCCATCCAATCATCTCATCCTCTGTCACCCACTTCTCCTCCTTCCCTCGGTCTTTCCTAACTTCAGGGTCGTTTTCAATCATTTGACTCTTTGCATCAGGTGGCCAAAGTATCAAGGCTTTAGCATCAGTCCTTCTAATGAATGTTCAAGGTTGATGTCCTTTGGTATTGACTGGCTTGATCTTCTCGCTGTCCAAGAGACTCTCAAGAGTCTTCTCCAGCATCAAAATTCAAAAGCATCAATTCTTCAGTGCTCGGCCTTCTTTATAGTCCAGCTCTCACATCTGTATATGACTACTAGAAAAACCATAGCTTTAACTGTACAGACCTGAAGCTGATCTAATGTGACTCTCATACTGGAGCTTTTTTGACTTCCCTTGTAGGCCAAGAAAAACAATGGAAAGAATTTATTCAATTTTATTAGATTAATATTCCTCAGTGAGTGAGCTGTGCAATAAACCTCCCATCCTTACCCACTGGTTCAAATTTCGTTCAAATACAGCCTTTACAACAACACTCTCCTTTTATATATTACAGTAGGGTTCAGTTACATACTTGTAGGAAACTTTTGCTCTTTTTCCCCTGAGGCTTAACAGACTTGACTGTTTTTATTAGCAATACTCATACATTTAAAACATTTTTTTAATATAGCATTCAATATTTTAATGAACCAAGACCCAATCTTGACAGTGCCACTAAAATTTAACTAAAATTTTTTGTAGGTACTGGGATTATCACCTGCAATCTCAAGTCACTGTGCCTGGTTCAAATCCCAGCTTTACCACTTACCACATGGTACTCTTGGGCAAGTTACTTAATTGTTTCACACCGTAACTTCTTCATCTATAAAGCAGGCGTTTTGATCTTAGTATTAATCAGAGTTCTCTAGAGAAACAGAACCAATAGGGTATACTTGGCTATGCAAACCCAGGTCTCCTGCATTGCAGGCAGATTCTTTACTGCCTGAGCCACCACGGAAGCCCCAGGTATATAGGATGAGATTGAATTGACTCACGAGATGATAGAAGCTGAGAAGCCCCATGGTCTTTTATCTGCAAGCTGCAGGCTAAAGAAACCAGTGGTGCTGCTCCAGTCCAAACACGAAGTCCAGGGGGGCCAATGGTGTTAGTCTCAGTCCAAGTCTGAAGGCCCAAGAGACAACAGTGCTGATTTATGAGGGTAGGAGAAGATGGGAGTAGGAAAGAGTAAATTCTCCCTTCCTTTGCCTAGTTGTTCCGTTTAGAACCTCAGTGATTGTATGATGTCTACCAGCATTGGTGAGAGCAGGCTACTGATTCAAATGTGAATCTCTTCCAGAAACACCCTCACAGACACACACAGAAACAATGTTCTACCAAGAGCTATCTGGGCACCCCTTGGCCCATTCAAACTGACACATAAAATTATCACACCTGTTTCATGGACTTGAGAATTTAAAGAGTGCTTACTATCTCCAGCTGACTGTATAGAGCTTCTCCATCCTTGGCAGCAAAGAATATACTCAATCTGATATCGGTGTTGACCATCTGGTGATGTCCATGTGTAGAGTCTTCTCTTGTGCTGTTGGAAGAGGGTGTTTGCTATGCCCAGTGCGATCTCTTGGCAAAACTCTATAGCCTTTGCCCTGCTTCATTCCATATTCCAAGGCCAAATTTGCCTGTTACTCCAGGTGTTTCTTGACTTCCTACTTCTACATTCCACTCCCTATAATGAAAAGGACATCTTTTTTGGGTGTTAGTTCTAAAAGGTCTTGTAGGTCTTCATAGAACTGTTCAACTTCAGCTTCTTCAGCATTACTGGTTGGGGCATAGACTTGGATCACTATGATTTTGAATGGTTTGCCTTGGAAACGAACAGAGATCATTCTGTCGTTTTTGAGATTGCATCCAAGTACTGTATTTCGGACTCTTTTGTTGACCATGATGGCTACTCCATTTCTTCTAAGGAATTCCTGCCCACAGTAGTAGATATAATGGTCATCTGAGTTAAATTCACCCATTCCAGTCCATTTTAGTTCACTGATTCATAGAATGCCAACTTTTACTCTTGCCATCTCCTGTTTGAGCACTTCTAAATTTGCTTTGATTCATGGACCTAACATTCCAGGTTCCTAGGCAATATTGCTCTTTATAGCATCAGACCTTGCTTCTATCACCAGTCACATCCACAACTGGGTGTTTTTGCTTTGGCTCCATCCCTTCATCCTTTCTAGAGTTATTTCTCCACTGATCTCCAGTAGCATACTGGGCACGTACCGACCTGGAGAGTTCCTCTTTCAGTATCCTATCATTTTGCCTTTTCATACTGTTCATGGTGTTCTCAAGGCAAGAATATTGAAGTGGTTTGCCATTCCCTTCTCCAGTGGACCACATTCTGTCAGACCTCTCCACCATGACCTGCCCGTCTTGGGTGGCCCCACAGGGCATGGCTTAGTTTCACTGAGTTACAGTGGTGTGATCACTCACCTAGAGCCAGACATCCTGGAATGTGAAGTTAAGTGGGCCTTAGAAAGCATCACTATGAACAAAGCTAGTGGAGGTGATGGAATTCCAGTAGAGCTATTTCAAATCCTGAAAGATGATGCTATAAAAGTGTTGCACACAATATGTCAGCAAATTTGAAAAGTTCAGCAGTGGCCACAGGACTGGAAAAGGTCAGTTTTCATTCCAATCCCAAAGAAAGGCAATGTCAAAGAATGCTCAAACTACCACACAATTGCACTCATCTCACATGCTAGTAAAGTAATGCTCAAAATTCTCCAAGCCAAGCTTCAGCAATACGTGAACCGTGAACTTCGTGATGTTCAACCTGGTTTTAGAAAAGTCAGAGGACCCAGAGATCAAATTGCCAACATTTGTTGGATTATTGAAAACGCAGAGATTTCCAGAAAACATCTATTTCTGCTTTATTGACTATGCCAAAGGCTTTGACTGTGTGGAGCACAATAAACTGTGGAAAATTCTGAAAGAAATGGGAATACCAGACCACCTGACCTGCCTCTTGAGAAACCTATATGCAGGTCAGGAAGCAACAGTTAGAACTGGACATGGAAAAAAAAAACTGGTTCCAAATAGGAAAAGGAGTACATCAAGGCTGTATATTGCCACCCTGCTTATTTAACTTCTATGCAGAGTATGTCATGAGAAACCCTGGGCTGGAAGAAGCACAAGCTGGAATCAAAATTGCCAGGAGAAATATCAATCACCTCAGATATGCAGATGACACCACACTTATGGCAGAAAATGAAGAGGAACTAAAGAGCCTCTTGATGAAAGTGAAAGTGGAGAGTGAAAAGGTTGGCTTAAAGCTCAACATTCAGAAAACCAAGATCATGGCATCTGGTCCCATCACTTCATGGGAAATAGATGGGGAAACAGTGGAAACAGTGTCAGACTTTATTTTGGGGGGCTCCAAAATCACTGCAGATGGTGACTGCAGCCATGAAATTAAAAGAGGCTTACTCCTTGGAAGGAAAGTTATGACCAACCTAGATAGCATATTCAAAAGCAGAGACATTACTTTGCCGACAAAGGTCCATCTAGTCAAGGCTATGGTTTTTCCGGTAGTCATGTATGGATGTGAGAGTTGGACTGTGAAGAAAGCTGAGCACCGAAGAATTGATGCTTTTGAACTGTGGTATTGGAGAAGATTCTTGAGAGTCCCTTGGACTGCAAGGAGATCCAACCAGTCCATTCTGAAGGAGATCAACCCTGGGATTTCTTTGGAAGGAATGATGCTAAAGCTGAAACTCCAGTATATTCACCACCTCATGCGAAGAGTTGGCTCATTGGAAAAGACTCTGATGCTGGGAGGGATTGGGGGCAGGAGAAGAAGGGGACGACAGAGGATGAGATGGCTGGATGGCATCACGGACTCGATGGACGTGAGTTTGAGTGAACTCCGGGAGTTGGTGATGGACAGGGAGGTCTGGCGTGCTGTGATTCATGGGATCGCAAAGAGTCAGATACGACTGAGCGACTGAACTGAACTGAACTACTATCTCCAGCACTGGTCTAAGATCTTAACATATTTCCTCATTTAATCCTCACAACTACTGAGATCCTAAAATTATCTCCAATTTAAAGAGGATGACTCTGAGGCACAGAATGGTTAAAGAACTCGTCTAAAGACAAAATAAAAAGCTTGTAAGCAGCAGAGTTTGAAATGAATCCAACCAATCTGGTTATAAATCTACTGTCTTCATCATGGTTATATGCTGCCTTTTTTGAAAATTTGTTTAATACAGTAACAATCTTGCAAACCCACATTCTAAATGCAAATATGCTCTGTAGTAGTTTTCTCTCTCTGACCTTCTGCCTATAAAGAACTACACCACCTCTAGTCTGCCATTTAGATGTCCCTAGTGTTCTGTCCTCACAGACTGTGATTATGTATTGATTGACTCAAACATCACTTTGATTTCCATAACTTCAGTTCAACAAAATCCCTTTGTTTGCCACCAAATTTACACCTTCTACTATAGTAGATGCTCAGTGTGGGTTCATGACAGAACGAACCTCCTGATTAGAAACGCAGTGACAGGTTTAGAATTACTGGAAAATGCTTCTGCCTTCAGAGATAAAATTTTGCAAGAGACACTTTAGGTGAATAAAATTAGACAATTAAAATTCCATATCGCAAAGATTTTTAAATCCAATTATTTATAGCTCATTTTATAGGAAAAAAGCAAAATGAAAATTTGCATTGCTATTTTGGATGTGGAACTATTTCATTTCCATTATTCTTGAGCCTCTAAACCAAACTAAGAAAGCAGACCAACTTAGAGGATAATATTTCAAAACATATTTTAAAATTGAGAATTGTAGCCTAGTCGTGCTATTGCTGTAATAGATCTCCATTTTCCTTTCACTTGTGAGAAATCAAATTAGTTAGCCCCAAATACAGTACTCTGCATGCTATTTGAAGTGAGTCAAATCCTTTGAAAAAAAATTTTTATTTTGGACAAGCTATGGGAAGCCATTGGGGAAGCAAATGGCAACCCACTCCAGTATTCTTTCCTAGAAAATCCAATGGACAGAGGAGACTGGTGGACTGCAGTCCATGGTATTGTAAAGAGTTAGACACAACTGAGCGACTAACACACACACACACACACACACACACAGGAAGCCATTATTAAAAGGACTAAATACTGCTTACTAAATTTGGATCAATCTTGATGATTACTTCATAGCTTTTTAAGTGAAGAAATGTGCTCTTTGAATGAGGTTTTTAAAAAAAGAAAAAAAAATGACAACTGTTCCAGGCAGATGAGACTTACTATTTAAGAACACCAATTAATGCTTCTAAAGGAACATTTCAACTCCTCCATAGGAAGAAGACGCCATCTAAACCTTGAACAGAAGCTGCAGATATGTGATGACTTGAGAATTTCTGAAACATCTGTCTACCTCTAAAAGAAGCATACAGTTTTAAAGTCTCAAGACTGGAAAGAATGTAATGGTCAAATACTGTGATCAATCACCTTGTGTTTTATCTATATCCCTCAAATGTCACCATCAGCCTGTGAATCACACCTGCAATGATAAGAAACTTAGTTATTCCTCAAGCTCTAAGTGCTATACAGTCATTCCATACAAAGACAAACTTTAATCCAAAACATTTTCTGTATTTTAAGTGTTCTATTCTGTATTATAAGATTCTATATTTGTATCCTTAGAACCTAGAAAAACAGGTATGCAAGCGCTCAGTGAGGTTGGTTGAATGGAGTTGAAAAAATTTCCTTGGGTTTTATACTATATTGCCATCTAGCTAATCGTGCATACATTTTATTTTCCTAGCTAGATTGTAAACTCGTGAGGGATGACATCTTGTTTTATATATTTTTGTGTCCTCTGCCTTCCCTAGTATTATTATTATATGTATAATGCCCCAAATAACTATTTGTTGAATTTAAAATGTGAATGAATGAATGAATGGATAACTGAATAAATAAACATTATTATTAGGCTATTTCCAGGGACATATTTTTATAGTGCTCTTCAAAATCAGGAACAAACACTTATATTCCATTTCTAAGACTTGAAACAATGACTTCAGTTAGAATTTTCCCATACCTAGAAACTTCTACACAAAGCAGCCTATGAGATAATGTAAGAAGACTGGTTCTTAAACCCTGATAATTTTTTGCACTTTTTAAATTGAATTGTAGGTAATTTATAATATTGTGAGTTCCGGGTATACAGCAAAGTGATTCAGTTATGTTTCTTTCAGATTATTTTCCATTATAGGTTATTACAAGATATTGACAATAGCTCTCTGTGCTATATAATATATCATTGTTGCTTATCTATTTTCTGTATAGTAGCAATAGTTTGTATCTATTAATCCCATATTCCTAATTTATCCTCCCCCCTCCCTTTTGGTAACCACAAATTTATTTTCTATGTTTGTGAGTCAATTTCTGTTTTCTATATAGATTCATTTGTATTATTTTTTTTAGATTCCACATGTAAATGATGTCATATAATATCTCTTTTTCTGTCTGACTTTACTTAGTACAGTATTCTCTAGGTTCATCCACATGTTGCAGACTAGAACTTCATTCTTTTTTATGGCTTAGTAATACTCCATTGTGTGTATCGTTCTATATGTATTTCTAGATATACATATATATATATTTATTTATAGGCTTCCTTGGTGGCTCAGAGGTTAAAGCGTCTGCCTCCAATGCGGGAGACCCGGGTTCGATCCCTGGGTTGGGAAGATCCTCTGGAGAAGGAAATGGCAACACACTCCAGTATTCTTGCCTGGAGAATCCCCTGGATGGAGGAGTCTGGTAGGCTACAGTCCACGGGGTCGCAAAGAGTCGGACATGACTGAGCGACTTCACCTTCACCTTCATATTTATTTATGGGGGCTTTCAGGTGACACTATGGTAAAGGACCCACCTACCAAGGCAGGTTAGACATAAGAGATGTGGGTTCGATCCCTTGGTTGGGAAGATCCCCTTGAGGAGGGCATAGCAACCCACTCTGGTATTCTTGCCTGGAGAATCCCATGGACAGAAGAATCTGACAGGCTGCAAGTCCATAGGATCACACACAGTCAGATATGACTGAAGCAACTTAACACACATGTACATTTATCTATATGGGCTTCCCCAGTGGTTCACTGGTAAAGAATCCACCTGCAATACAGGAGACTTACAGAAGATACAGGTCTGATCCCTGGGTCTGGAAGATCCCCTGAAGTAGGAAATGGCAACCCAGTCCAGTATTCTTACCTGGAAAATTCCATGGATGAAGGAGCCTGGCAGGCTACAGTCCACGGGATCACAAAGAGCTGGACATGACTGAACGACTGAGCACATATCTATCTTTATTCATATATATTTATTTATTTGGGTGTTAGTTCTAAAAGGTCTTGTAGGTCTTCATAGAACTGTTCAACTTCAGCTTCTTCAGCATTACTGGCTGGGCCATAGACTTGGATTACTGTGATATTGAATGGTTTGCCTTGGAAACGAACAGAGATCATTCTGTCATTTTTGAGATTGCATCCAAGTACTGAATTTCAGACTCTTTTGTTGACCATGATGACTACTCCATTTCTTCTGAGGGATTCCTGCCCGCAGTAGTAGATATAATGGTACTGAGTTAAATTCACCCATTCCAGTCCATTTTAGTTCGCTGATTCCTAGAATGTCGACATTCACTCTTGCCATCTCCTGTTTGACCACTTCCAATTTGCCTTGATTCATGGACCTGACATTCCAGGTTCCTAAGCAATATTGCTCTTTACAGCATCGGACCTTGCTTCTATCACTAGTCACATCCACAGCTGGGTATTGTTTTTGCTTTGGCTCCATCCCTTCATTATTTGTGGACTTATTTCTCCACCGACCTCCAGTACCATATTGGGCACCTACTGACCTGGGGAGTTCCTCTTTCAGTATCCTATATTTTGCCTTTTCATACTGTTCATGGGGTTCTCAAGGCAAGAATACTGAAGTGGTTTGCCATTCCCTTCTCCAGTGGACCACATTCTGTCAGACCTCTCCACCATGAACCGCCCATCTTGGGTTGCCCCCCGGGCATGGCTTAGTTTCATTGAGTTAGACAAGGCTGTGGTCCTAGTGTGAAAAGATGTCCTTTTCATTATAGGGGACTGGAAGGCAAAAGTAGGAAGTCAAGAAACACCTGGAGTAACAGGCAAATTTGGCCTTGGAATGCAGAATGAAGCAGGGCAAAGACTAATAGAGTTTTGCCAAGAAAATGCACTGGTCATAGCAAACGCCCTCTTCCAACAACACAAGAGAAGACTCTACACATGGACATCACCAGATGGTCAACACTGAAATCAGATTGATTATATTCTCTGCAGCAAAAGATGGAGAAGCTCTATACAGTCAACAAAAACAAGACCAGGATCTGACTGTGGCTCAAATCATGAACTCCTTATTACCAAATTCAGATTTAAATTGAAGAAAGCAGGGAAAACTGCTAGACCATTCATGTATGATCTAAATCAAATCGCTTATGATTATACAGTGGAAGTGAGAAATAGATTTAAGGGCCTAGATCTGATAGATAGAGTGCTTGATGAACTATGGAATGAGGTTCGTGACATTGTACAGGAGACAAGGATCAAGACCATCCCCATGGAAAAGAAATGCAAAAAAGCAAAATGGCTGTCTGGGGAGGCCTTACAAATAGCTGTGAAAAGAAGAGACGCGAAAAGCAAAGGAGGAAAGGAAAGATATAAGCATCTGAATGCAGAGTTCCAAAGAAAAGCAAGAAGAGATAAGAAAGCCTTCAGTGATCAATGCAAAGAAATAGAGGAAAAGAACAGAATGGGAAATACTAGAGATCTCTTTAAGAAAATTAGAGATACCAAGGGAACATTTCATGCAAAGATGGGCTCGATAAAGGACAGAAATGATATGGACCTAACAGAAGCAGAAGATATTATTAAGAAGATATGGCAAGAATACACGGAAGAACTGTACAAAAAAGAGCTTCACGACCAAGATAATCACAATGGTGTGATCACTCATCTAGAGCCAGACATCCTGGAATGTGAAGTCAAGAGGACCTTAGAAAGCATCACTACGAAACAAAGCTAGTGGAGGTGATGGAATTCCAGTTGAGCTGTTTCAAATCCTGAAAGATGATGCTGTGAAAGTGCTGCACTCAATATGGCAGCAAATTTGGAAAACTCAGCAGTGGCCACAGGACTGGAAAAGGTCAGTTTTCATTCCAATTCCAAAGAAAGGCAATGCAAAAGAATGCTCAAACTACCACACAATTGCACTCATCTCACATGTTAGCAAAGTAATGCTCAAAATTCTCCAAGCCAGGCTTCAGCAATACATGAACTCTGAACTTCCTGATGTTCAAGCTGGTTTTAGAAAGGCAGAGGAACCAGAGATCAAATTGCCAACATCTGCTGGATCATGGAAAAAGTAAGAGTTCCAGAAAAACATCTATTTCTGTTTTATTGACTAAGCCAAAGCCTTTGATTGTATGGATCACAAGAAACTGTGGAAAATTCTGAAAGAGATGGGAATACCAGTCCACCTGACCTGCCTCTTGAGAAATCTGTATGCAGGCCAGGAAGCAACAGTTAGAACTGGACATGGAACAACAGACTGGTTCCAAATAGGAAAAGGAGTACATCAAGGCTGTATATTGTCACCCTGCTTCTTTAACTTGTATGCAGAGTACATCATGAGAAACGCTGGACTGGAAGAAACACAAGCTGGAATCAATATTGCCAGGAGAAATATCAATCACCTCAGATATGCAGATGACACCACCCTTATGGCAGAAAGTGAAGAGGAACTAAAAAGCCTCTTGATGAAGGTGAAAGAGGAGAGTGAAAAAGTTGGCTTAAAGCCCAACATTCAGAAAATGAAGATCATGGCATCCGGTCCCATCACTTCATGGGAAATAGATGGGGAAACAGTGGAAACAGTGTCAGACTTTATTTTGGGGGGCTCCAAAATCACTGCAGATGGTGATTGCAGCCATGAAATTAAAAGACGCTTACTCCTTGGAAGGAAAGCTATGACCAACCTAGATAGCATATTCAAAAGCAGAGACATTACTTTGCTAACTAAGGTCCGTCTAGTCAAGGCTATGGTTTTTCCAGTGGTCATGTATGGATGTGAGAGTTGGACTATGAAGAAGGCTGAGCACCGAAGAATTGATGCTTTTGAACTGTGGTGTTGGAGAAGACTCTTGAGAGTCCCTTGGACTGCAAGGAGATCCAACCAGTCCATTCTGAAGGAGATCAACCCTGGGATTTCTTTGGAAGGAATGATGCTAAAGCTGAAACTCCAGTACTTTGGCCACCTCATGTGAAGAGTTGACTCATTGGAAAAGACTTTGATGCTGGGAGAGATTGGGGGGCAGGAGAAGAAGGGGACGACAGAGGATGAGATGGCTGGATGGCATCACCAACTTGATGGACGCGAGTCTGAGTGAACTCCGGGAGTTGGTGATGGACAGGGAGGCCTGGCGTGCTGTGATTCATGGGGTTGCAAAGAGTCAGACACGACTGAGCGACTGAACTGAACTGATTTATTTATTTGTGTGTATAAATATATTCATATACATTTTAGATATATAGATATATTTATCACTTCTTCATAAGACAATCATCTATTGATGGGCACTTGGGTTGTGTTCAAGTCTTGACTATCAAAAATAGTTCTGTTATGAACATGTTTCTCTTTAGAGTTTTCATCTTTTCTGTATATCCAGGAGTACAATTGCTAGATCATGTGGTAGCTTTTTTTTAGTTTTTTAAGGTCCTCTGTACTATTTTCCATAGTGGTGCCTCTACAAATTACATTCCCACTAATAGTGTGGGAGGGTTCCCTTTTCTCCATATCCTCTCCACTATTTATTATTTGTAAACTTTTTGATGATAGCCATTCTGATCAGTATGAGATGATATCTCACCATGATTTTGATCTTTTCATGTACCTGTTGGCCATCTGCATGTCTTCTTCGGAGAATTATCTATTTAGATCTTCGGCCAATTTTTTAACCATTTTTTTTTATACTGACTTCATGAACTGTTTGTTTATATTAACTCTTTGTTGGTTGCATCATTTAAAAATATTTTCTCATATTCTATAGGTTGTCTTTTCATTTTATTGATAGTTTCCTTTGTTATACAAATATTTTTAAGTTCGATTAGGTCCCATTTGTTTATTTTTGTTTTTATTTCTTTTGGAGACTGTTCTAAGAAGATATTGCTATGATTTATCTCTGAGAATGTTTTGCCTATGTTCTTGTCTAGGAGTTTTATGATTTCATGTCTTATGTCTTTAAACTATTTTGAGCTTATTTTTGTATGTGGTGTTAGGGAGTGTTCTAATTTTGTTGATTTAGCTGTACAGCTTTCCCAACAATACTTGTTGAAGAGACTATCTTTTCTCCATTGTATATTCTTAAGTCCTTTGTCATCAATTAATTTACCATAGGTGCATGGTTTATTTCTGGACTTTACATTCTGTTCCATTGATCTATATGTCTGTTTTTATGTCAGTACCACACTGTTCAAATACTGTAGCTTTGTAGTATAGTCTGAACTCTGAGAGGATTATGCCTCCAGCCTTTCTTTTTTCCTCAGGATTGCTTTGGTAATTCTGGGTCTTTTGTAGTTCTGTATAAATTTTAGGGTTATTCATTCTATTTCAGAGGAAACTGTCGTTGTATTTGCACAGGTATTACACTAAATCTGTAGATTGTTTTGGGTAGTATAGCCATTAATATTCTTCCAATCCAAGAGCATAGGAGATCTTTTCATTTCTTTGAATCAATTTCAGTTTCCTTTGTGAATATTTTATAGTTTTCAGCAAATAAGTCTTTAACCTCATCGGTTAAATTTATTCCTAGGAATTTTTTAATTTACTCACAGAAATTTTTTATGTGATTCTAAACAGGATTGGTTTTTATTTGTCTTTCTGATAATTCATTGTTGTGTCAAAAATGTAACTG
The DNA here is from genome assembly GCF_014754425.2 of Oryx dammah. Taxonomy (NCBI): domain Eukaryota; kingdom Metazoa; phylum Chordata; class Mammalia; order Artiodactyla; family Bovidae; genus Oryx; species Oryx dammah. Next base: position 67,476,173 of record NW_024070213.1, read on the forward strand.
ACTTCTGTATGTTTATCTTGTACCCAACTATCTCCTTTTTAAACTCAGCATCCAGTAGAATGGTGAAATATATTTCATTATTTATTCTTTCAGTGAATTCCTCTTGTTCTTTTAATTGGGAATAATTCCTCTGCTTTTTCATTTTACTTAGCTTTCTCTGTCTCTGTGAATTTAAGAGAAACAGTTATCTACTATGATCTTGAAGGGGTGTTTTTATGTGAGACCTTCCCTGTGTAGACTGTGCAAGTCCAATAGTTTTGGTCTGAGGTCTGGTTTTGGTGTGGATGCCAGCCACGTTTTTCCTCAGACTGTGCCAGCCCTTATCCCCTTGGTCAGAAGTGTGAGTAGTGCTGTGTTACGCGGAGCCTGTGCTGGGTATGGGGCAGAGCCTCCTCTTGGCTCCGTGGCTGTCACTGCCCTCTCAGAGGAGGGTCTGCTACACAGCTGTGGGAGTCGAAGCCCTGGGGACCAAGTCTGATCAGGCTCCATTGGCCCTGAGTGAGTGCCCTGCCCCAAACTTAGTCCTTGATTTCTGAAGCTGATTGTCTCCTTCTTAGGAGTATGCAGTTGTCTTTTTTTTTTTAATTTTTAAAATTTTATGAATGCGGGGTTTTTTTTTAATATGTGGTTTAATAGAATTCAAAGACTTTTGTATATCTCATGTTGTATATTATTTTGAATCTATAAATAGATTTCAAACTCATTTAAAGACAAAACCAGATTTACGTCTCTTATGAGATTTTCACATCCTTTTTGTACTCAGGGGAAACAGTGAATATGAAAATGAGCTACTGACACTGAATGGAACCAATATATATGATGTAGAATGTAAAAGTCAATAAAAGAACTTTCAGAAGATTAAGTATACATCTTTGGTTAAAAGGTATATGAAAACTCAGAAATTGGCATGTAATTATATATATTTCAAACTTTGTCTCTAGTTTGGCTTGATGAAATAGTATATGTACAAAGTATGCCTTTGTTCAAGTTCTGAAACTACCGCAAAGTAACACTGTGGTCTTGGACAAGTTACTATGCCTATTTGTGCCTAAGTTGCCTCCATGTGTATAGGATTTTTTTGATAACTAATACACATAAAGTATTTAGCACAGTGTAAGTGATCCATAATTATAAGTTGTTAGTATTAACAAATGAATAAGCATAGCTGTTGAATAAACAAATGATTTAAAAACACAATTGCTATGATTTATGAAGTCAGAAGGAGCATACACTTTCAAATCTGTCATCTTATGTAACTGTTTAATTATTCAGGAAATGCTGCCTTAACTCAAAAATAATTTTGGAACTCATCTTTTGAAATTGCTGTAGAACTACTTTATGAGACATTTTAGGCAATAATACAGAATCTTAAAATCACATTTTACTTATTTTTAAAAGTTGTAGTACCCCACTGTATTACTCGACTTACAAGATTTGGTTATGAATGACTGAGATGTTTACAGAAATCTAACCATTTGCCAAGGGAGAAATACTTTTCCACTATTGGGAATAATTAAAACAAGATTCTGAAAATGCAGGAGATAATTGCAAAAGGTATTTTATATAATTGTATTACTACTGAATTCAGTGGCTGCTTCCCAGCTAGGTGGAAATCTAGTTTCATACATCTCTGTATCCTCTGTATCACTCAAAGGATTTGTGAAGGTGAATCCCTGGAGAAAGGAATGGCTGCTCTCTCCAGTATTCCTGCGGAGAGAATTTCACTGACAGAGGAGCCTGGTGGGCTACAGTCCATGGTGCTGCAAAGAGTCGGACATGACTGAGTGACTTGAACTCACTTCATACTTCCTGTCATTTTTTAATTGTTTTCTGGCTGTTTTTGTAGTTCTTCTCTGTTCCTCTTTTCTTTTGATTTATTTCATTGTGGTTTGATGGATTTCTTTGACATTATGTTTGGATTACTTTCTCTTTATTTTTTGAGTTTCCATTGTAGGTTTGTGGTTACTATGAAGTTTGTATGTGTCAGCCTGTATATTAGTCATCCTTTTTAAGCTGATACTCCCTTGAGTTCAAAAGCATTTTAAAAAATGCATTTTTTGGTCCCCTAATTATCACATTTTGTTTTTGATGTCATGTTTTACGTACTTTTGTTTTGTGTATTCTGCAACTACTTACTGGAATGTCTCTGTTACACTAACTTATATTTTAGTCTTTATTCTAACTTTTTAAGTGGCTGAACTATACATTTGCCTGTACCAGTGAGAATCTTCCTTTCATATATTTTCTTATTTTTAACGGTGGCTTTTTCTTTTCTTCTTAAAGAGAACTTTAATGTTTCCTGTAAGGTCAGATTTCAGTTCAGTTTAGCCATTCAGTCATGTCCAACTCTTTGTGACTCCAAGACTGTAGGACCAGGCTTCTCTGTCCATCCCCAACTCTTGGCTCTTGCCCAAACTCATGTTCACTGAATTGGTGATGCCATCCAACCATCTCATCCTCTGTCATCCCCTTCTCCTCCTGCCTTCAATCTTTTCCAGCATCAGGGTCTTTTCAAATGAGTCAGTTCTTCACATCAGGTGGCCAAAGTATTGGAGTTTCAGCTTCAGTATCAGTCCCTCCAATGAATATTCAGGACTAATTTCCTTTAGGATAGACTACTTGGATCTCCTTGCAGTCCAAAGGACTCTCAAGAGTCTTCTCCAGAATGACAGTTCAAAAGCATCAATTCTTCTGTGCTCAGCTTTCTTTATAGTCCAACTCTCACATCCATACATGACTACTGGAAAAACTGTAGCTTTGCCTAGATGGACCTTTGTTGGCAAAGTAATGACTCTGCTTTTTAATATTCATAGCTTTTCTTCCAAGGAGCAAGTGTCTTTTAATTTCATGGGTGTAGTCACCGTCTACAGTGATTTTGGAGCCCCTCAGAATAAAGTCTCTCACTGTTTCCATTGTTTTCCCATCTATTTACCATGAAGTGATAGGACCAGATGCCATGATCTTCTTTTTTTGAATATTGAGTTTTAAACCAACTTTTTCACTCTCCTCTTAAACTTTCATCAAGAGGCTCTTCAGTTCCTCTTCACTTTCTGCCATAACGGTGGTCTCCTCTAGATATTGGAGGATAACTATGTTTCTTCCAGCAATATTGATACTAGCTTGTGCTTCATCCACCTGGCATTTCACATGATGTACTCTGCATATAAGTTAAATAAGCAGGGTGACAATATACAGCCTTGACATACTCCTTTCCCTATTTGAAACCAGTCTGTTGTTCCATGTCCAGTTCTAACTGTTGCTTCTTGACCTGCATACAGATTTCTCAGGAGGCAGGTCAGGTGGTCTGGTATTCCCATCACTTTAAGAATTTTCCAGAGTCTGTTGTAGTCCACACAATCAAAGGCTTTGGCATAGTCAATAAAACAGAAATAGATATTTTTCTGGAAATCTCTGCTTTTTCGATAATCCAACAAATGTTGGCAATTTGATCTCTGGTTCCTCTGCCTTTTCTAAATCCAGCTTGAACATCTGGAAGTTCATGGTTCACATACTGTTGAAGCTTGGCTTGGAGAATTTTGAGCATTCCTTTACTAGTGTGTGAGATGAGTGCAGTTGTATAGTTTGAGCATTCTTTGGCATTGCCTTTGTTTGGTATTGGAATGAAAACTGACCTTCTCCAGTCCTGTGGCTACTGCTGAGTTTTCCAAGTTTCCTGGCATATTGAGTGCAGCACTTTCACAGCATCATCTTTTAGAATTTCAAATAGCTCAACTGGAATTGCATCACCTCCACTAGCTTTGTTTATAGTGATGCTTCCTAAGGCCACATAATGTTGCCACAAATAAATAAAACCCAAAACTTACTTCCAAAAGTAGTAATAGCATGTTACGGTTCGAGCAAACACATCTCTTCTTGAAGTAGTTTACTTAATCCTATAGTAAATCATCAGAATGACACTGCCTTTGTGCGTTTCCTTTTAGGAAAATGATTCTTTTCTCTTCCTCTCCCCTCACCACATTCCCCAGGGACCAGGAAGCCGTGAAGTCAGTTTGTTTGTTGAAAGTATTTTCTTAGTAAAAGCCTGGACTGTAAGAGCATCAAGAAAAGAGCACATTTGTATATATGGGTGGAGAAGACTTGGGTGGATTCAAAAATGGAAAGTTTTGGCCTTTTTGCCCTTATCCCCTCTGATAATCTGTTTGAAGTGAAAGAATGTATCCGTGAAGTGGATCCAGCTGAACTGTAAGCCCCAGTGTTGTCCCCATGAAGTGAAGTGAAATTGCTCAGTCGTGTCCGACTCTTTGCTACCCTATGGACTCTAGCCTACCAGGCTCCTCTGTCCATGGGATTTTCCAGGCAATAGTACTGGAGTGGATTGCCATTTCCTTCTTCAGGGGATCTTCCCGACCAAGGGATCGAACGTGGGTCTCCCGCATTGTAGACTGACGCTTTACCGTCTGACCCACCAGGGAAGTCCATAGGTAGGGGCAAAATAAACACTCTTCTATCCATGTTTGGTGGTCACTGGTTGCTCTCATGTCAGAGCTTTACAAGTTGAACTTTCTTTAACCTTGAAGTCCATGGAGTAAATTGTTTCCAACTGAGCCTAGCTGCAGCTTTCTTCACTTCTTTTGGTATTTCTGTTTAACCTGATTTTCCTTTTTTATCATTATTTATTCCCATTTATTTGATCCAAATTTCCTAGGAGTTATTGGTTTAAAAGACCTATTGGAACAACTTTGAATAACATTTAATGACTCTTCTCTCTGGAGTCACCAAACCACTGGCTTGTTTCTTTAGATCAGACTAACTAAGTTGCCATAAAATGGATGTATTCTATTCCTGTATTTTCTTACTTCTGTCTTCATCATTTTCACTGCCAAATAGTTTAATCAGGGTTTATTTGTCACTCTTCACAGGAGCGCACACAGGGAACACATAGAAGTTTTTCCCAATAAGGGATTTTCTGCATTTCGCAATTTGTTCAGGACAGTTTCATTCTCTGTTGTGTTCAGAGCTTAATGACTCATTATTACCATCAACTCCTGCAAATGCAATTAGTAAATTGTACTTTAAGAACTCCATAGAAATGCAAATCACATATTCAATCTAATTTTGAGTTAAAAACAAGATGTTTTTCTTCATTGCAACTCTTTGCCTTTGATACACGATCATTAGTTACCACTGGGGATATTTCAATTCTACTCAGTATTATTCCCTGACCCAGAACATCTAAAATATGTAGCTAGTATCAGATATCTATGTAACATATTAAAATATTCCTTTGATAAATAGTATTTTCTTTTTTAAATACTTCCGTGTCTATTCCTGGTTGCGCTGGTCTTCATTGCAGCGTGCCGTCTTTCCCTAGTTGCAGCCGTCGGGGACTACCCTTCATTGCAGAGCATGGACTTCTCATTGTGCTGGCTTCAGTTATTGAGGAGCACAGGCTCTAGAGAATGGGGGCTCTGACAGTTGTAGCGCACTGGCTTACTTACTCCACAGCATGTGGAATCTTCCCGAACCAAGGGTTAAACCCATGTCCCCCATATTGGCAAGAGGATTCTTAACCACTGGACCACCAAGGAAATCTAATAAACAGTAATTTCAGTCCTTCAGACATATGGCATTACACAGACCCCCACCTCACTTTTCCCGGAATAACATGTGTATTTTTTTAATCTTATATAATATTACTGAAGTCCAAACATGGTTACCTGAGAAAAATCCCAGAAATGGGTTTGGAAGATGGTGTTTACTCTGCTTTTTTAGAAGCAAATGAAATAGACTTACTGTCCATGGAAGTTCTCCTCTCAATTAATGAGGAATGATTTCAGTGTTGCTGTATCCATATAGCTAAGGATAGCATGGCAGAAACAGCAATGCAACTGACAAGAAACAAGTAATTCAAAGCATTTTTTTCAGCTTCTTCCTGAAAATAGGAAGCTCTACCTCAACTGCCCAAAACAAGGAAATTGTTAAGATTCTCTATGCTAAGTTTATAATTTTGAATGCCAGATGTTAAAAGGAACTTAGAGGTCCTATCTCTTCTACCTTACCATTCTCTTTTACTAATGAAAATTGAGGTACAGGAAGGTTCAGTCACAAGTAGTCATGCAAAGGCAAATCTAGAGGAAGAACTATATTCTGGCTTCTAATTCATTGCTTTTTTTTCTCTGACCCTATCACTCATCCAATAACCAGCTCCTCATCTTTAGATCCTCTTACAATAGAATATTAAACCAGTTTATCTGGAACAAATGTCTTAAGAGCCCCACCTCATCACCATAAACTCAAAGCCTTTTTTCAAAGTAATGTTTTAGCAGTTTTAGGCACAGAAGAGTTAGTGAAGCCCACAGACATGCTTTCTATCCCTGGTTCCATTACTTACTAGCTGTTTGAGCCCAGGCCATTGATTTAACTTCTGTGAGCCTCAGTTGCTTTATCTGTAAAATGAGGTGAAAATTTTGGCCTCTTCCTTTCTCTTAATACTTTAAAAGTGTTATAGACATTGGGCCATCCACATGCCGAGCATTATGATGAGCACTTTACATGCAATATTATTTCATATTCAAGCAAACACTATTCATGTAGAAGAAAAGCTTCCTCACACAAAGGTGCTGTGAACATAAATTGATGGATGTATGGGATGCAATTATGTGGTGCTCAGTATGTGGGTGTTTCTCTTCTTCTCTCATTCTCAATAGTTCGTATGTAATTTTCCTTGACCTCACTCAGTCAACAGAGATTGAACATCTATTGTGTACTCATTGCTGTGATGGGTACTATAAATGTTACATGAGCAATGGTTCTTGATCTCAAGAAGCTATAACATAATTGATGGTGTAGACTTAGTATATGAACCAATTAAAGAACAGATTCACACAAAAATGTGAAGTAATGGTTATAGTTAGTATATATTTAATAGTTATTAATAATCTTTATGAGGTATTGTTCTAATCCATTTGTTTTATCTCCACAAAATCCCTATTAAATAGATAATATTAGTTCCTATTTTTATGCCCATTATACAGAGAAGACCCAGGAAGGTTCATTAAATTACCCAAGGTCATCCAGCCAGTAAGTAGAAAGCCAAGATTCAAACCCAGGTAGTCTAGCTCCAGACAGTGTGTTGAAAAGCGGAGATGTTATTCTGCCAACAAAGGTTCATATAATCAAGGCTATGGTCCTCAGAGTGGTCATGTATGGCTGTGAGAGCTGGACCATAAAGAAGACAGAGCACTGAAGAATTGATGCCTTCGAACTGTGGTGCTGGAGAAGACTCCCGAGAGCCCCTTGGATAGCAAGGAGATCAAACCAGTCAATCTTAAGGGAAATCAACCCTGAATATTCATTGGAAAGATTGATGCTAAAGCTGAAACTCCAGTATTTTGGTCATCTGATGCAAACAGCTGACTCATTGGAAAAGTCTCTGATGCTGGGAAAAATTGAGGGAAGAAGGAGAAGAGGGTGTTAAAGGATGAGAAGGCAGGATGGCATTACTGATCCAATGGACATGAACTTGGGCAAACTTTTGGAGATGGTGAGGGACAGAGAGGCCTGGTGTGCTGCAGTCCATGGGGTCACAAAGAGTCAAACATGACTGGGAGATTGAACAACAACAAGAGTCTAGCTCCAGAGGCTTCAGATTTAACTACCACGCTTGACACTGAAAATATGAGCAGAGATCATACATAGAAAAAAGCAGTGAAAAAAATTCACAGTGCAACCTGAGTAGATCTTTGGATGCCTGGAATATTAAGTGAGCTAACTGTAAGAATTAGGATGTTCCACAGAAAAGGAAAAGCATGAAGATGGATCAGGAGCAAGAAGGTGAGAAGGGTGAGAAGTCTTGGTATTCTTCCACTAACAATGATAATAGTAATATTTCAAGCACTGTTTATATGCCAGGAAGTGTGCTAAGTGCCTTCCATGAATTATTTCATTTCATCATACAGTACCTTATAGAGGTAGATATTCTTATTTTTCTAATTGCTATTGGGAACTCAAAGTTCAGTATTGAAGGAACCTCTTTATGGTCAGAGTTGAGATACAACTCTTAGTCGTTAGATCATATTCCAAGAAAATTGACCCACTGGATGTGGGTCAATGAACCCAAACTGGATGGTTTATTAGCCATAAAATGGGGTATGTAGCAGTCAAGAAAAGGTAATCATAGCCATATCAGTAAACTCAAAGATAGGGTTGTAGAACTCACTCAATCAGAGCAGTAAAAAGAAAAAAGAATTTTAAAAAGTGAAGATAACTTAAGGGGATTAACAACAATATCAAGCATACTAACATTGATATTATAGAGGTCTTAGGAAAGAAATAATGGCTGAAAACTTACCTTCCCTGGGGAAGATCCAGGAAGCCTAGAGCGTTCCAATGAAAGGAACCCAAAGTCCCAGAAGGTTCGTTTTGTCAAGAGTGCTGCAAAGTCCCTTCCCATGTGGAAATTCTCTGTGTTTAGGGACTTGTTTACTTGTTGCTCTTCTGGACCTCAGCTCTGTTGTTTCTGACAGAATGTAAGATAGTATGGTACAGAGATTCATAGCTGGAGCTCTAGAGTAAGATCTGTTTGCGTTTGGCCACTTACTAGCTGTGAGATCTTGAGGAAGGTAGGAAAATTACTAAGTTTTAACTCTCTAAGTCTTTGTTTCTGCTACCAAAAATTGATAGTTCTTTAGGACTGTATAGATGATTCAGTGATAGAATGTGTAATGAAGTGTTTAATAGCCTTGTAATAGCTCAAAATATGGTAGCCAGTAATAATCATGATAGGAGTAGAATATTTCATAGAAGTTCAAAAAATAAAAATCCTATACTGTTCCAAACTATGACCTAAAGTCAATATTTTGCTCTTCTTGGAATTTCTGGGGCTGGTGATCCTCTGCATTTAACGACAGCTTCTGAATGAGAGAATGGCCTCTATATAGCAGTTCTTTGAAATCATTTACTCGCTGGATTTATTTTTCAGTTACTGTAACTGAACTACTGTCCTATTTTATTAGAGTAGTAGTAAGTCTTGACAGGGCTTCCCTCATAGCTCAGTTGGTAAAGAATCTGCCTGCAATGCGGGAGACCTGGGTTCAGTCCCTGAGTTGGGAAGAACCCCTGGAGAAGGGAAAGGCTACCCACTCCAGTATTCTGGCCTGAAGAATTCCATGGACTGTATAGTCCATGGGGTCACAAAGAGTCGGACATGACTGAGCGATTTTCACTTCACTTCACTTCACAGGTCTTGAAATCTATTGTACATATAATCTGGAGAATGCCTTTAAAAGACAGATTTCATCGTGAAAGTGAAAGTCACTCAGTCCTGTCTAACTCTTTGTGACCCCATGGACTGTATACTCCATGGAATTCTCTAGGCCAGAATGCTAGAATGGGTAGCCTTTCCCTTCTTCAGGGGATCTTCCCAACCCAGGGATCGAACCCAGGTCTCCTGCATTGCAGGTGGATTCTTTACCAGCTGAGCCACAAGGGAAGCATAAGAATATTGGAGTGGGTAGCCTATCCCTTCTCCAGGGGATTGACCCAACCCAGGAATTGAATCAGGGTCTCCTGCATTGCAGGCAGATTCTTTACCAGCTGAACTACCAGGGAAGCCAGATTATGACATCCCTTATATGTGGACTCTAAAAAGAAATGATACTAATGAATTTACTTACAAAACAGAAAGAGACTCACAGGCTTAGAGAATGAACTTATGGTTGCCAGGGGGAAGGGATAGTTAGGGAGTTTAGGATGGACATGTACACACTGCTATATTTAAAATGGATAAACAACTGTATAGCACATGGAACTCTGCTCAGTGTTATGTGGCAGCCTGGCTGGGAGGGGAGTCTGGGGGAGAATGGATACATGTATATGCATGGCCAGTCCCTTCACCATTCACCTTCTCACTTTGAACTATCATAGCATTGTTAACTGGCTATCCCCAATACAAAATAAAATCTTCAAAAAAGAAAAACAAAAAAGATTTCAAGGCCTACCCCAGATATTCTAAGTCAACAATTCCAGGTTAGGGGCCTTAGAATCTGAATTTTTTCCAAGTTTCATGCTGCAAACACTGTCAATTGTTATTTCATTCTATTTTATTATTAAATTATATTAATCAAAATTATAGTTTTATATTGCACATCAATAGCTATTACACTGCAATTATGTTATTCATTGCTTCAGAATTTATCATTGAACTTCCAATTAACTTGTGATAATTTAGCTGTTGAGCTTCCCAGGTAGTGCAGTGGTTAAGAACCCCCCTGCCAGAGTAGGAAATACAAGAGATATGGCTTCGACCCCTGGGTCAGGAAAATCCCCTGGAGTAGCATATGGCAACCCACTCCAGTATTCTTACCTGGAAAACTCCATGGACAAAGGAGCCTGGTGGGTTTCAGTCCTTAAGGTCACAAAGAATTGGACACTACTGAGCAATTGAGTACACGCACACTTAAGCTGTATTATGAATTAATGTCAGCTCACCATACTTAATTTCTATCTATTGTTATAAATAACACAAATTCACAACTCATAATCATCAACAAGAAGTTTATATTCTTAAGAATACCCTAAATCTCCTGCAGTATGACTTTAACCCTACTAGAAATTGTCCTACTGACAATCATAAGGTCTACAAATCATTAAACGGCTTTTTTCAACTTTTCCTCCAGCTAATAGTGTGGATCATCCCCTTCTGAAAATCTCTGTTTAAAGGCATACACCATTTTATTGTGCTTCATTTTATTAAGTTTCATAGACACTGCATTTTTTACAAATTGAAGTTTTGTGGCAACTGTATATCAAGCTAGTCTATTGGTACAATTTTTATAGTAGCATTTGCTCATTTCATGTTTCTGTGCCACAGTTTTATAATTTCCATAATATTTCAAACTTGCATTATTATTATTGTATTTGATATAGTGCTGTGTGATCTTTGATGTTACTCAGTTCAGTTTAGTCGCTCAGTCGTGTCCGACTCTTTGTGACCCCATGAACCACAGCATGCCAGGCTCTCTGTCCATCACCAGCTCCCGGAGTCCACCCAAACCCATGTCCATTGAGTCGGTGATGCCATCCAACCATCTCATCCTCTGTTGTCGCCTTCTCCTCCTGCCCTCAGTCTTTCCCAGCATCAGGGTCTTTTCAAATCAGTCAGCTCTTCACATCAGGTGGCCAAAATATTGGAGTTTCAGCTTCAACATCAGTCCTTCCAATGAACACCCAGGACTGATCTCCTTTAGAATGGACTGGCTGGATCTCTTTGCAGTCCAAGGGACTCTCAAGAGTCTTCTCCAACACCACAATTCAAAAGCATCAATTCTTTGCGGCTCAGCTTTCTTTATAGTCCAATTTTCACATCCATACATGACTACTGGAAAAACCATAGCCTTGACTAGACGGACCTTTGTTGACAAAGTAATGTCTCTGCTTTTTAATATGCTGTCTAAGTTGGTCATAATTTTCCTTCCAAGGAGTAGGCGTCTTTTAATTTCTTGGCTGCAATCACCATCTGCAGTGATTTTGGAGCCCAGAAAAATAAAGTCTGACACTGTCTCCACTGTTTCCCCATCTATTTCCCATGAAGTGATGGGACCAGATGCCATGATCTTCGTTTTCTGAATGTTGAGCTTTAACCCAACTTTTTCACTCTCCTCTTTCACTTTCATCAAGAGGCTCAAATGAGGTATCATTATCAACTGAAAACTCAGTTTATAGCAGTTAGCAATAAAGTATTTTTAAATTAAGGTATGTCCATTGATTTTTAGACATAATGTATTGCACACTTAATGGTCTAAATATAGTGTAAACATAACTTTTATATGCACTGAAAAAGCAAAAAGTTCATGCAATCCTCTTTATTGCCCTATTCACTTTATTATGATGGTCTGGAACTGAACTTACAATATCTCCAAGATATGCCTCTGTTTCTTTTCATAGCTAATGTGTTTGAGCAGTTACTTCTCAAGATACCTCCTGAGGCACTAGCCCAAAATGGTCCCTGACTTGTGGTTGAGAAAATTGAACCAAAAAGAGATGAATTTTCCCAAGGTCATAAATGAGTATTTAAGCCAGTATTTGAGTCCAAGATAGTTTGATTCTAGATCGCGTGCATCTGGTTTAGACATGATTGGCTTTTGATTCCCTTCTTCTTACTCTGACTCCTCTTTTTTGGCTCTTTGAATTGCAACTTAAGTTTAGTTAGTTCTCCAAGGTCTGTCTTGAACTATCTCATCTTTATCATCTAACTCCCAACAGGTGATCAATAATCATTTCATGCACATTAGCAGGCCACTGCTTCTCATTACTTATAAGTCTTTGTGGACTCAGCTTCTGAGTATCTATTTCACATTTCCTCTTTTATTTTCCCGCACTACACTAGGTCACATTCTTATTACCACTCACCCATATTTAAATAGCTTCCTGGTTTCAGTCCTCCAAATTTCTTCCATTAAATACACCATCACACTGTTACAAGATTGCTCTTCATAAAGCTTCCAACTATGTCTCTTCCATTCAAAAAAAATTTTTAATAAAATTTAAACCTTCAGTGATTCTGTCAAATGCATTATCAATTTGTCTTGAAGACCTAGAAAGTTATCTTCCATCCATCCCACCTCAAAATCAGGCCAGAGGACCTGATTTTCTTTTGAAACAAAACACATCCCCTATTTTTAGTCACCTGTTTTGCTGAGATTTACTCCACTCTTAAATACACCTCATTTCTCTGACACTCTTATTAGAGTTGGGAAAAATGAAAGAAAGCAGAAAACCCAATCTTATTAGATCAAAGGGAATCTTGGGACTTCTACTGCATATGCTGGACTCTCTTTTGCTTGGGGCTATGATGATATGAGGCTTAGGACTCCTGTAGCAATTTTATTTCCGTCAAGAGAGCCCACCTGCAGATACGGCACACATAGAAAAAGCAGAACTGAAAAATTAGAACGGTGATAGTATCTGAGTCCTAAATCAAGCTGAACCTGTATCAGGGGGTCTCCCCCAGGACCATTCAACTCACTAATTTTCATTTTCGTTTAGGTCAACTGTGTTGGGTTTTGAACACTTGGAAGATTAGTATTCCTAACTGACATAAGACTGCTCAGGATAGTATTAACTTATCAATCCCTAACCACACCTGTGTTCCAGTTATGTGGTGGTTCTTCATTCTTTGTTTTGTATCCTTCCAACTTTTCCAATGACCTCGCTTTCTACCTGCCTCACACATTCTTCAAGCTGCATCCCAAATTTTATTCTTTCCTAAACTGTCAGTAATTATTTTACAACCATTTTTAAGCCATTACTCCATGTACTGGACGAGAGATTTTCCAAATGATTTCACTCGATCTTTAGCAAACCAGTGACATTAATCTTCTTATTCTCAATTTAAAAATGAAGATATTAAGGCTCAAAGACTCTACCTTATCTGCTCTTATAAAAGGGAGCCAGTTGATGTAGCAATGAAGAGCCCAGCTCCTGGCTTCAAATCTTGGCACTTTCTGTGTGAACTTGAACAAGTTGCCTAACTTCTTCAACTCACAGCTTTCCTCCTCTGTGAATTTGATATTATAATAATAATATTTTAGAATTAATAATAGGATTAAAAAAGTAACATGTGTACAATGTTTAGCATAGTGCAGCCAGGTAGTGAACATTTAATAAATGTTTGATTATTACTATTATTTCATTAATAAGTGTTGGAGCAGAAATTAAATGTCTGACTTTTTACTAATCATTATCTATACCACTTACCTTTTAAATCCTTTCCTAGTCTCCCTTTTCAGAGGTGATCTGTATCTCTTTTGTACTTCCTTAATATATTTGTTGGTGGTGGAATTGTTTAGTTGCTAAGTCGTCTCTGACTCCTTTGCAACGCCATGGACTGTAACCCACCAGGCTTCTCTGTCCATGGGATATCCCAGGAAATAATACTGAAGTGGGTTGCCATTTCCTTCTCCAGGGGATCTTCTGATCCAGGGATCAAGCCCACTTCTCCTGCATTGGCAGTCAGAGTCTTTATCACTGAGCCACCTGGAAGCCCAAAATATCCATAAGGAACACATTTTTATAGAACTCACAATAAAATGGCAACACATAACTGGCTCTGCAACACAGTTAGTGCTTTCCCCCATTAAATACTTTGGCAGGTTCTCCCTTTATTATGGTAAGATTCATATTCATGTGTTTTTTAACTGGCTTAAGTCTTTGGTTATCTTCTTTGAAGCTATGGACTTCTTAAAGTTAAGGCATCTGTTACTTTTATCTTTCTACTCTGCACAGCCACACATAGAATACTGAGTCAATGGCGTTTGGTTGATTTGGGTGATTATAAGCATATTATCAAACAGCTTCTTCTATGAACAGGAAATTCTAATTTTCTTAGAGTAAAAGCCAGTATAAATAGAATATTTGATTATTGTTACAGTCTTCTGAATACTTTTAGTGTTTCAAATGATTATAAAAAGCACTAGAGAATAATTGGCATAGTTGTGCTCTATGAGCATAATTCCTGAACAAAACTTATCTTAAATATTATTGTTAAGGTTAAAGCTATATTAAAGGTAATGGGTTTTGAAGCATCTTTTTATTTCAGTTAGACTCAGGTAAAGTTTTTTTTTTTTTCAATGAACAATAGATTTTGATAAAGACCCTGTATAAATTCTAAATTAAATTACTCTGATGTCAATGGATCTTTAGCATACACTGAGTATAGCAGCAGCAGAGTATAGAATTAGATTTGAAAAATATAATGACTAGTTATAGTAATAACTTTAAAATTGCATGCTCCATTAAAAATATACTGAGCCTCGGATTACAGTAGATCTGAAAATGCATGCTGAAATAATTCAAACATATGAACTCATAAAGTTTTGCAGTTTGTAATAGTATTTCATCTCCTGGTCTACCAGGAGAAAAGCAGCCTTTAAGATGGTCTCTATCTCTTTTCTTTATGCAAGGGCAATCAGTAATTAAGAAAGCTCCATGAATTTTAATTCTCTAAATGAGTGACCACTGAATTTATTTAACCCTGGATCTCAACAGTTAACACCAGGTTACTTTCAGCATTTCATAGATTAGACCCAAATTTAAAAGTGTGTGTAAACAGAGGGTGAAGGAAATGGCATTTTAAAATAGCCATAAAGCCATCTGTTTTAATTTACTCATGTTGAAATGACCAATTTTCTCTGAAGATTAAAAAAAAAATTGTTGCTATAAAAGGGTGTGGGAATGATATGAGATAGCATCCATTCTTAACAACTGATCTTTCTAAATTATGTTTACTTTTTTTCTCAAAGATAATTGGAGCCTTTCAGTTTCCATAGGATAATGTCAATTACATACATTTTAATCTCTTTTAAATGACTTTTTAAAACCACACAGATCAACAGGGTAAGCAAGTAAAATCAACCATTGCCTACTGCACAATTAGAAGATAGAAAATACTACACATTTATTCAGTGTACACCTATGTGAGGAATTAAACATCAGAGACTGGCAGCCTTGTCCTGGAGCCCACCATTGGATTAGGAGTGTAGGGGTTGCAGAATCTAGAAGCCAGTGCAGCAGAGTCAGGGTTGTAGTCATGCTGGAGCAAGGGTCAGCAGTGGGGATACATTCGGACCTCCGTCCTTCCCACAAGAAGAATTGCTCTGAGTTGCTATGTGGTGTGGTAGCAGAACTTTCGCTACTGAGGAAGGCGGGCAGTGTGGTGGGTGAAAGAAAGGGGCCTAAAGTCTATAGGGTGAGACAGGCACCTTTGGGAAGGTTTCACTTCTAGAAAAGAGGGGAGATCTTCAAGAGGTGGTCTTTGTAGGCTTTGTGAAGAAAGAAGGAAACCAGTCGAAGATAAGGACCCCAATGAAACAAGATAATATTAAAGAACCAGCAGAAGAGAGATTACCTCCTCCAGAAAGTAATCACCATTTATTAAAGAAACTGCTCTTTTTCTTGACATAACAGAAAAAGAGTCCTCTTGAACTGAGAAGCCAAGGAAACCCCATGTAAATACAAAATTAAGACTGTCTTTGCAATTTAAAGAGACCAGATGACTTTTTTTTTTTTTTTTTTTTTTTGAGCGAGTGAATGGACTATAATATGCTGTAGGTCTAGCCCTGGTCTCATGAATCATTCATAGAAGGGAATGTTCATCCCCACCAAATATATTTTAAGCAACAATGGAAGACAAAAATGTAGTTGATTTGCTTCTCAAGAATTCTCCTCATTCAGTATATCAATTTTCATAGAGCAATGTAACAAATGTAGTTTGCTGAAAGCAAATCAACAATGTTGACGTTAATCACAGAAAAAGAGTATCTGTCTTAGCCATTTCTAGATTCAATTCATATTTGTATTTTTAGCTTCATGACTCCAATACAGAAATACTTGTTCACAAAAGTAGAATATAGAAAATTGTCTTTAAAAATCTCATTATCAGCTATCTCAGAATAACATTACTTCACATATATTATCCTGCAAGCCTTCACTTGTCAATGGTGATTTTAATTTATTCTCTTAAATTACGTAAATCCTTTTAGTTCAATTTAAATTAGCTCTGTTGTATTATTAAAATCTGCATTAAATTGATTTTTAATCCAGTTGTTACTGAAATCACAATGAGAATATTTGTTCATTGTTTATTTATTACCCTGCTGCTGCTGCTGCTGCTGCTAAGTCGCTTCAGTCTTGTCCGACTCTGTGCGACCCCATAGACGGCAGCCCACCGGGCTCCCCCGTCCCTGGGATTCTCCAAGCAAGAACACTGGAGTGGGTTGCCATTTCCTTCTCCAAAGCATGAAAGTGAAAAGTGAAAGTGAAGTCGTTCAGTCGTGTCCAACTCTTAGCGACCCCATGGACTACAGCCCACCAGGCTCCTCCATCCATGGGATTTTCCAGGCAAGAGTACTGGAGTGGGGTGCCATTTCCTTCTCCATTTACTACCCTACTTGCTGTTAATTATAAGTTGCTCAGTACATTAGTTCCTAAAATGCCTGTGGTTCAGATTCCTATAATGCAGGCTCCTGAACATGGCATAACTCTGGCAGTTCTGACCTTGTGATGATCAATTTTCCCTGTGCTTCCCTTTGACTCAGCTATCACGAGCCTTTGTTCTGACAACAACCCTTAAAATCTTTTGACCTTGACTCTCAACAGAAATGAAAACAGAAACACCAAGGTAATTTTAAGAACTGAAACTTTATCAGAGTGTTCAGTTATAAAGCAGTCAACCGAAAGATCCAGAATGTATGTCTTTATATATTTATATGTGTATATTAGATTAACCTATGACTCCATGTCCCCAGCTTGAAAAATTCTTCTTATTAGAAAGACATTATGTATTAGGAAGAGGAGAACATCATAATCTAGAATTAGTTAGAGCAAATTATCTAAACTCTCTGTACCTCTCAGTTGTATCTGATTCTTTTCAACGCCAGGGACTGTAGCCTGCCAGGCTCCTCTGTCCATGGCATTCTCTGAGCAAGAATTCTAAAAAAAAAGAATTCTAGAGTGAGTAGCCATTCCCTTTTCCAAGGGATCTTCCTGACCCAGTCATCAAACCCAGGTCTCCTGCATTGCAGAAGGATCCTTTACCATTTGAGCCACCAGAGAAGCCCCTACTCTATCTATACAATAGATGAAATGATACACACTGTACCTTACCAAGATGAGATTATCGAGATGAGAGATGAAATGACATAAAAATTCAAAGAACTGTTTTGTGAGTTTCCATGTAAATAATGTAATAATGCAAGTGGTATTAACTGATGCCTAAGATTTTGTTGAAGCTCAGATTCTGAGTTTATTTATTATTCTATCATGAAGCAAGACTTACTTGATTCAATCTAAAACTTATTAGTCATTTGAGGGGAAGAAAATTTTCACCTAGTTCATCATCATATTTCAAAGACATCTTGAATAGGCAGCATATGTAAATTATTCATGGAGATACTCTATTAGCCCACTAAAACTTCCATTGATGAGCACTTTTTATTTCTTTCAATTGCTTAAAACTTGCTTAGATGTTTCATTTCCAACTGGAAATGCAAGAACATTTTCTCACAGTAGCACAGACTTTTCTGCATTTAAATAAAAAAGCCTCATTAGTTTAGTTCAGTTCAGTTGCTCCGTCATATCCGACTCTGCAACCCCATGGACTGCAGCTCACCAGGCCTCCCTGTCCAAAAAGAGCCTCACATTCAGTTATAATTCTATGTACAGGCAAGGAGATGATCTTTATGTTACCTCAAGTTCTATAACTTTGATTCTTTTTGTCCAGAAGGTCATTCCATGTCTTCTTAGCCTTATAATATTTGGTCAGTTCCAATTTTTCGTGAAGATAAAAGATCTGTACTTTATCTGCAAATCAAAACAACAAGATACCACCTCACACCTGTCAGAATGGCTATCGTCAAAGAGACCACAAATAATAAATATTGGAAAGGTGTAGAAAAAAGGGAACTCTTGCACACTATTGCTGGGAGTGTAAATTGATGTAGCCACTATGGAATACCAATATGGAATAGCAATAGCCAATATGGAAGTTCCTCAAAAATCTAAAAATAGAACTATCATATGACTCAGCAGTTCCACTCCTGGGTATATATTCAGAAAAAAACAAAACAACTAATTTGATAAGATACATGTACCCCAGTGTTCATAGCAGTAATATTTGCAATAGCCAAGTTGTGAAAGCAACCCAAGTGTTCATCAATAGATGACTGGATTAAGAAGATGTTGTATTTATAAACAATGGAACATTACTCAATTGTAAAAAGAATGAAATGCTCCCATTGGCAACAGTGTGGCTAGACCTAGAGAATATTATGCTTCATGAAAACAGAGAAAGAAAAACATTGTATTAATATGATATCACTTATATGTGGAATCTAAATAATACAAATGAATTGTGTATGTAAAATAGAAACACATTCACAGATGTAGGAAAAAAAACTTGTAGTTACAAAAAGGGAGAGCTGGGTGGGGAAGAGTATGAGATTAACCAAAAACAAACTACTATGGTAGGCAATTAATAAGCAACAAGGATATACTATATAGCACAGGAAATGACAGTCATTATCTTGTAGTAATTTATAATGGATTATAATCTGCAAAATACTGAATCATTATGATGTGCACCTAAAATATTATGAATCAACTATACTTTAATAGAAATTAATTTATTACAAGTTTTATACAGTAACTTTATTTGTCCTATCCACGATAAATCCTATGAAGTTTACTCCAAAGCACATTTTAGTTTCTGGACTTTCCAAAAGAAAAGTGAAATATGAAATTAATTCTAAAACAAAGGAAAATTAAAAGTGAAATATGAAATTAATTCTAAAACAAAGGAAAATTATCCCACCTACTTTTGACTGGAGAGTGAAAAATTTGACTTAAAGCTCAACATTCAGAAAATGAAGATCATGGCATCCGGTCCCATCACTTCATGGGAAATAGATGGGGAAACAGTGGAAATAGTGTCAGGCTTTATTTTGGGGGCTCCAAAATCAGTGCACATGGTGATTGCAGCCATGAAATTAAAAGACGCTTACTCCTTGGAAGGAAAGTTATGACCAACCTAGATAGAATATTCAAAAGCAGAGACATTACTGCCAACAAAGGTCCATCTAGTCAAGGCTATGGTTTTTCCAGTAGTCATGTATGGATGTGAGAGTTGGACTGTGAAGAAGGCTGAGCGCCGAAGAATTGATGCTTTTGAACTGTGGTGTTGGAGAAGACTCTTGGGAGTCCCTTGGACTATAAGGAGATCCAACCAGTCCATTCTGAAGGAGATCATCCCTGGGATTTCTTTGGAAGGAATGATGCTAAAGCTGAAGCTCCAGTACTTTGGCCACCTCATGCGAAGAGTTGACTCATTGGAAAAGACTCTGATGCTGGGAGGGATTGGGGGCAGGAGGAAAAGGGGACGACAGAGGATGAGATGGCTGGATGGCATCACCAACTCAATGGACATGAGTTTGAGTGAACTCTGGGTGATGGTTATGGACAGGGAGGCCTGGCTGCGATTCATGGGGTCACAAAGAGTAGAACACGACTGAGTGACTGAACTGAACTTTTAACTAACATATTAAAATATATTTTAAGCAAAGAAGAAATTTGATCTTTCTATCACAGTCTAACAAGAAAGAGAATTTGTCATTTTGTTCATAATTCTTTCATCAATTATATTTTAAGCCTTCAGAATGGGAGATAATAATAGCAAATGAAGCAACTGATAAACAACTAATCTCAAAAATATACAAGCAACTCCTGCAGCTCAGTTCCAGAAAAATAAACGACCCAATCAAAAAATGGGCCAAAGAACTAAACAGACATTTCTCCAAAGAAGACATACAGATGGCTAACAAACACAGGGAAAGATGGTCAACATCACTCATTATCAGAGAAATGCAAATCAAAACCACAATGAGGTACCATCTCACACCAGTCAAAATGGCTGCTATCCAAAAATCTACAAACAATAAATGCTGGAGAGGGTATGGAGAAAAGGGAACCCTCTTACACTGTTGATGGGAATGCAAACTAGTACAGCCACTATGGAGAACAGTGTGGAGATTCCTTAAAAAATTGCAAATAGAACTGCCATATGACCAAGCAATCCCACTGCTGGGCATACATACTGAGGAAACCAGAATTGAAAGAGACACGTGTACCCCAATGTTCACTGCAGCACTGTTTATAATAGGATGTGGAAGCAACCTAGATGTCCATCAGCAGATGAATGGATAAGAAAGCTATGGTACATATACACAATGGAGTATTACTCAGCCATTAAAACAAATACATTTGAATCAGTTCTAATGAGGTGGATGAAACTGGAGCCGATTATACAGGGTGAAGTAAGCCAGAAAGAAAAACACCAATACAGTATACTAACACATATATATGGAATTTAGAAAGATGGTAATGATAACCCTGTATGTGAGACAGCAAAAGAGACACAGATGTATAGGACAGACTTTTGGATTCTGTGGGAGAAGGAGAGGGTGGGATGATTTGGGAGAATGGCATTGAAACATGTATAATATCATGTAAAAAATGAAAAAAAAATAAAACATATAATGATAATAGAATATGTTTTAAATTTATTTGTGTGATATGGAAAGATGGTAACACTTTCTCTCAACAGCCTAGGGAAACTTTCAGTAGCAATGTTTTTGTAACAGAGGAAAGCAATTCCAAATTGTTTGGTCTCTTAATGAAGAGCTCTATTGTGCTTCTGTGAAATAATACAAGAAGAAAAATTTGAAAGATGAACACAAATCATAAAAAGATGATTATTTAAAAGTATTTCCTTCCTCCTCTTCCTACACCATAATTGAAGAAAACTTTTCTTTCTCTAAGGTTTCCTGTGCTATGTCAGATAGCTATACATTTCTGTGTTATGCTTTTGATAAGAGTATTTTCTCCCTGAATCTCCCTTCTGAACTCTCTCATTTAATATATTGAGGTTTTGGCTCCAGTTTCCTAAAATATCAAAAATTTTTAAAAAATTGTTAACTCTAGATAACACATACCAAAGATGAGAATATAGGATTTAACTGATTCTTGGCCATTGACTAGCTGGGTGGCCTCAGACCTCAGTCTCATCATCTGCCTAGTATGAATATTAATACCTTATCTTACTAGAGACAGGCAGCTGTGCCAAATCAATTCCCAAGTTCTTTCTAACTTTCTAAGTTGTTTTGCTTTCTTGTTTCTGGAGTCTCTATGATGCTAAGTAAAAGATATCCCCTGACTACATTAAGCTGACTGTGACTGTGACTGTGAAGTCGCTCAGTCGTGTCCGACTCTTTGCGACCCCATAGACTGGGGCCTACCAGGCTCCTCTGTCCATGGGATTTTCTAAGCAATGGTACTGGAGTGGATTGCCATTTCCTTCTCCAGGGGATCTTCACTGGGTATGCCAAATATTTTTGTGCAGTAAGGTTGAGGATTAATCCTAGTATAAGCCCTTCCAGTGTCTCCTTTGGTTAGATCTTTACATGCATGTTTAATTCAATGCTTTGGCTCTCCAAGTTTTGAGCTTTCTCTAAAGGAAAGTTCTATAAAAGGTAATTATTTGTATCATTGTATGAATATAAGGCATATGCAATATAATAGCTATAATTAGTATTCATGGCTCCAAATTACGAGGAATGGATTATTTCCTGAATTATGCTAAAATTTTGATTAATGATACAAGGGATGGGATGGGGAGTACATAAAACAAAGAAACACATGCACTAAGAGACAATAGAATCAATCAAATCACCATTAAATGCAGCAGATCAAAGTAGCTTATTCCTATACCTCTTATTCTTTATGTGTATAGGTTGGGGGATTTACTTAGAAATTATGTGACATTAAGAAAGTGTTTCTGAGATGCACTCTCAGCCACAGTATTACATTTTTTCCATGAAGAGATCTCTTATCATAGAACTAGATTAGTCAGAAAAGAGAACATCAGATACATCACTGTTTATTTTCTTGCTGGACTGATGCACCACAAAACAGCCTGCAATGTTTTCATTTAGTCAGATGACCACATGTCACTTCTGGTCTTCTCTTTGAATAAGTGTGTCTTTTCTAAGACTTTCATTTTGTGTATATACCTAAGAAGTTTCTGGGCTGCTGGGATTTTTATGTGAGCTCTTTAGGCCTGTGATGATGAATTAATCTCTTTCTATTCTCTCCCAGTTCCTCCCCCTGCCCCATCAACCCCTATTCAAACTACCCCTAGTCATTAGCATTATTGCGTCTTCTTTCCTTCTACCACTTTATTTTTGTCTCTTAATTTCTGTTATAGTCTATCTCAGAAGCCTTCAGCTCACACCTTTAAGGAGAGTGCACATTTTCTGTGTTCACCTCCAGTGCCTACACTGACTCTTCTTGCTGTTCTCTAGCTGCTGCAGACAGTAAAACTTCATTTAGGTAAATGAAGCTTCTGGTCCCAGGAAGAACAGGGAAGAAGATGACTCTCATTTTGCCCAGCTTCTGGTCTAGCCCCATCTCTCTCCATCTACATGGTCCTCTTGCCAAGTAGAAACCACGCCTATGCTTGAGTGTTCATGTAGCTCCGGCTCCAGAGAGGCCTTCCTATGAGGCATCAGCACTTCCATATCTGCTTGAAGAACTCCACACATGACGTCCTTTCTCTCTCCTTCTATCCTATTCCTCAGCAAAGCATACTCACCTTCCTTGCATCCCAGTCCCTCAGACTCCTGACTGCTTTCCTGATCAAATTTGATAAATACAATTCCTTCTAAGGTTTCAGTAGTTCATAATGACTTGATTATTCATCTTTTGCATTTTAATAGTAACCTGCACCTCTTGGCCCTGAAGATGATGGCCGAGCATCAAATCAACAGGCAGGACACTGAGGTGGTGATGATGGAGATGAGTGTCAGTGTGTGCGAGTGGGAAGATGTTCACGTGAGTCTTCTCAAAACGGAAGTCGCATCAAGATATATGAACTGCATTATCTTCATATAGAGAAGGTTTTATGTAATATTGCTGATGGTACTATACACTTGCATGCTTGAAAAGTTTTATTGATAAAATGTATCATTATAAGAATATGAATAATAGATGAATTGTTAATACCAGAAGCACTAGATAAAACATCCTCTTTGTTACTAAGCATTAGTTAACTTTTTAACACAGAAAAAGCTGAGCGATTGAGGCAAATAATGTTTCCTTTCTCTGAATGGGCCTTAGGAGAAAATAAGATAAATATGTGTAATCAAACATTATCCTTCATTCCTGGCTCCCCTCCTGATATCACAGGATTCAGGAACAGAGACCAAGAAGGAGGTTTTTTTGTTGTTGCTGTCATTTTAAAGTGATCCCTAATGGAAAATCCAGGTACCGTGCTAGACTATGCAGGAAAAATCAGGGGATTTTAGCAGAGTCCTTTAGGCATCCTGAAGACAATTCATCTCATTACCAATGGGAAGGTTCAGTCATAGTGAGCTGCATTTCCCAGACAGATGAGTTCGGGCAGAAGAGGAGACGGTGGTCGCAGCCTTGCTGCAGGCCGATTAGGAAAGGGACAGTTGTCTCCTGTGGCTGTAAAATATGGACCCCACATGGTGGCTTCCTCTACCTGAGAGATTTTTGCGGAAACACACACAGCTTGAGTGTTATGTTCAGGAGGCGTGACAAACTTCTATGCCACAGTATCACAGAGATTAACACACCTGAACCTGCTGTTCAGAGAAGGAAGGGAGCAGTCAAAGGTTTAAGACCCGGGCCCTGAGGTACCACAGGCGTGCTGAGTGAGGAGGTCTCAACCCAGTGGCTTTGGGAAGTGATCTAAGGAGGCCAACAGGGGGTCTTTCCTAAGGGTAAAAGCAGTATCTCAATTATACACTCTTTGGAATTTTTCGAGGCTCTTCTGGGGTTTGCAGTTTCTAGTGGGAAGAACAGTAATTTAGTTTAATATCATGCAGCTTCTCATCACACAAACATCCGAGTTTCTATGCATTGTCACTTATTTCAAAGACTTAATTGACCATCCACAGTTGTATTCCCTCCAACATGCTTGCCTTCTGCTCTCTGCAACCTTTGCTTCTTGTAAACAAACTCACAAATCCCCCATCTCTCCATAGATTGAGGTTGTGTGAAATACTACACAAGAAAAATTTGAAAGATAAATGTAGTAGTTAAGAGTTCTCCAGAGAAAGAGAACCAATAGGATGTGCAGATAAAGAGGTTTCTTTTAAGGAGTTGGCTCATGCATTGATGAAGTCTGCTGAACCCAGAATCTGCAGTCTGGGTCGACAGGCAACAGACTCAGGAAACCAGTGGTATAAGACATCCAAAGCCATCTGCAGCAGAATTCACTCTTGCTCTCAAGGAGGCTAGGTTTTTTTGTTTTATTCAAGCCTTGAACTGATTGGATGAGGCCCACTCCCATCATAGAAGCAATTTGCTTATTCATCATTCACCAATTTAAATGTTAATCTCATCCAAAAACAGTCTCCTGCTGGCACACAAAATTAACCATCACAATGAAGAAAAAGAAAAAACAGTTCTTTTTAAAAAATGTTTACCTTCATTTTCCCCATCTTTCCCTTAACGGCACCTGGCTTTCCCACAATGAAACTGGTCTCCTTGGAAGTCTTCTATGGAGATAAGCCATCCCCCTACACACCATGGCCATGGAACTTAGAACAATACTGTCGTTCTCTTAGCCATCCAGTGTCACTCCAGCCTCTTTTCCTCCCCCTTTTTGCAGAAAGCCACCTTTCTTCAAGCTCGTGTGTATAAGTTATGTGTTTATAGGTTAGGACACCTACTATCATGGCTGTCACATCACTGTCAGTTTCCTGCTGGTCAACCCCTTTCATTTATGGAGGGTTCTCACACTGAAATCACAGTATTTCCTCTTCAACTGAGTTCTGCCATAGAGTTGATCTCACTTCCCAAGGTGCTGACTTATCCTTAAAAAAAGTTTCTTCACCACTTTGCCACCCTAGAGAACTCTGTCCCTCTTTAGTAATCCAACCTACATCCCAGGCCCAACCTTCCCATTGAGCCCTTAAACTGAATTCATTCTCTTTCTTTCACCTCCACTACCCAAATCATAAGAACTACTTTCTACTGTCAAGTAAAAGTACCCAGTGGGAACGACACTTAGGTAAAGAGTATGAAGCAGGGGGACAATAGAACAGAGCAAGAATGGTGTAAGCAAGAAATTTTCTACAAATCGGACTAGTTACCCTCTGGTCAGTCTACTACTCATGAATCAGTTCTGATTCGATGTTGTTATACCCTATACAAAATACTTTAGTGGTTTAATAGACAAGTCCTAAATCTTTACCATGGTGTACAGGGGGCTTTATGATCAAAATTCTTCAGAAGTCTTCAATATTCAGTGCCTGCTGTTCAGTCACTCAGTCGTGTCCAACTCTTTGCAACCCCACAGGCCAGCTATTCCAGGCTTTCCTGTCCTTCACCATCTCCCAGAGTTTACTCAAAGGCATGTCCATTGAGTCAGTGATGTCATCCAACCATCTCGTCCTCTGTCATCTCCTTCTCCTCCCGCCTTCAGTCTTTTCCTGCATTGGGGTCTTTTCCAGTGAGTTGGCTCTTCCCATCAGGTGGCCGAAATATTGGAGCTTCAGTGTCAGCTTCAGCATCAGTCCTTCCAATGAATATTCAGGGTTGATTTCCTTTAAATGATTGACAGATTGACTGATTTGATCTCCTTGCTGTCCAAGGGACTCTCTCAAGAGTCTTCTCCAATACCACAGTTTGAAGACATCAATTCCTCAGCATTCAGCCTTTTTTATTGTCCAGCTCTCACATCTGTACATGACTACTGGAGAAACCATAGCTTAGCCTGTGTATGTACTCTGCTGCATATTCAGTGATAAAGACTTTCAGATTCCACAATTAAACTCTCCTTTCTTAGACCTCACTCCTTCACATGTTATTCCCCATGTCTGGAGTCTTTTCTGTCTTTATACTTCTATTTACCTAGCAAACTCTTCCTTATCCTTTAAAAACTAAGGCCAGGGGCTTTTTGTTGCATCAGTTTTTCCTGCACCCTTCCCTCTGGAACAGAGTCATCTCTCATAATTCCCTCTAGGTCCTACCCTTCCCAGTTTAGGTCCTACCCTTCCCAGTTTAGGTCCTGTCACTTTGTATTGCAGTTATTTGTCTCTGCACCAGTCCTTTCCCCCATAGTCTGAGTTTCCTGAGGGCAAGGTCTGTGTCCTACTCAATCCTCAGCACCTCACACAGTGAATGAATGTAAAGTCTACTTAGAACAAAAGCTGGCTACTAACATGACCGGGAGACTCAGAGGCTCCCCAGCCATTGGAAGTTGTCTTTGGACTTTTTGTCGCATTCCTCCTTATTCTGCTTTGCTGTCTTTCTGGCTTCTAATGTCTTCTGATACATCCCTCATCTCCCACTCTGTATTTTCCCTCTGGATGTACAACAGAACTTAGGTCTCTAAGCTGCTTAGGACAGCAATTTTATTTTATTTTATTTTATTTTTTTGTCATTGCTTTTCTTTTTTTTTTTATTTTACTTTACAATACAGTATTGGTTTTGCCATACATCAACATGAATCCACCATGGGTGTACACATGTTCCCAATCCTGAACCCCCCTCCCACCTCCCTTCCCATACCATCTCTCTGGGTCATCCCAGTGCACCAGCCCCAAGCATCCTGTATCCTGCATCGAACCTAGACTGGCGATTTGTTTCTTCTATGATATTATACATGTTTCAATGCCATTCTCCCAAATCATCCCACCCTCTCCCTCTCCCACAGAGTCCAAAAGACTGTTCTATACATCTGTGTCTCTTTTGCTAGGACAGCAATTTTAAACCTCTGTGTCCCAAATATGTTGAGTCATAGAACAAAAAGAGAGGATGGGGTGAAGTTACAGTGAGCTTGATGGGAATGCAAAATTAATACCACATGCCCAATATGCATGAATCTCAAAAATCACAACACTGAGGCACACAGATAGACGCAAAGATGTACATGTGCTTCGTTGCTTAGTCATGTCCGACCCTTTGTGACCCCATGGACTGTAACTCTCCAGGCTCCTCTGTCCATAGGGATTCTCCAGGCAAGAATACTAGAGTGGGCTGTATGTTCTCCTCCAGGGGATCTTCCCAACCCAGGGAGCAAACCCAGGTCTCCCGCATTGCAAGCAGATTCTTTACTATCTGAGCCACCAGGGAAGTCCATGAACACTGGAGTGGGGAGACTATCCCTTCTCCAGGGGAACTTCCTGACCCAGGAATTGAACCAGGGTCTCCTGCATTGCAGGCCGAGATGTACATACATAAACTAATTGATGCTGTTAGAAGTCGGGATATTGGTTCTTTATGGTTCTTCAGGAGGAAGGTGAGTTGAAATTGAGTTGAAAGGAACATAGGTAAGGAGGTCACTGGGATACTTTTTTATTTCTCTGTTTCTTCATCTGTAGGTTCATTTTGTGAACATTTATCTGTACAGTTATGATCTGTGCTTTTCTGTATTATATAATACACTTTTCTGTATTATACAGTATACAATGCAGAATGTCTTGTTATGTTAAAATAATGTTAAAATTTTAATACCACAATGGGAAATCATTTTTTAATTAATTAATTTATTTATTTACTTTTGGCCACACTGGGTCTTGATTGCTGTGCTTGGGCTTTCTCTAGTTGCGGTGAGCAGGGGCTACTCTCTAATTGAGGCGCATGGGCTTCTCATTGTAGTGGCTTCTCTTGTTGCGGAGCACAGGCTCTAGGCAGAGTAGTTGCAGCTTCTGAGCTTAGTTGCCCCGTGGAAGGTGGGATCTTTCTGGACCAGGGATCGAACAAGTGTACCCTGTGTTGCAAGGCAGATTCTTTGCGTTGCAAAGGTCCAGATCTTACTGAACCACCAGGGAGATCATTTTATACCCAGGAGAAGAGGAAAAAGTTTTCAAGTCTAACAATCTTTTATTAATAATATGCAAACATGAAAACTCTTTGTTTTTAGAAGTGTCAGCTGGAGAAAGATCTTTGGAAAGCAATTTAGCGTTATCCTGTAAGGCTGTAAACGTGCATATCCTATAACTCAGTAATTCCATATCTAAGCCACAGGAATTCTTGCTTATCTGTATCAGAAAGCATGTAAAAAAATAAACATAGAAGCATTGTTCATGAATAAAAACATAAGGAAAAGCAAAAAAAGAAAAAAAGAAACAGTGGCAATGATCCACTATCAGGGAAATGAATAAATAAGTGGCGGCATATTCACACAACAAGACAGTGAAAGTAAAATAATACAAGTACTCATATCAACAGAGAAATATTTTGAGAGACAAAATGGTAAATGAAAAATAGTCTCAAGAGACTACAAGCAATCCAATGTTTATAAAGCCTCCAAACTAGCAAAGTAATGTATACAGATGTGATGAAGCCATAAAAGAACGCAAAAGCACAGCAAAGGTACAGCCTAGAAGAGTGATCGCCTCTGGAATGGCGGAGGGAGACGACTGAGGGTGTCAGGGAGCTGCCTTAGGAATGTTCCCGTGCTAATTCTCAGGTCAAGGAATGGGTTACTGTTGTGCTGGGTAACTTGCTTGTGTGTTATCTGTATTCATGTAGGCATACAGATATCAACCAAAGAAAAATTTATCTGCGTTCCTGTTCGATATGAGCACATCTCTTACCCGATCTCCTTTATAAACCCTCATTAAAGGAAAAACTGATAATAACAACATAGCCTTTTTTTCCTAAAGCAGAAAGCAAAAAAGAGCTGTGAGCTAATAAAAGCTATCTACCCATTTCTGAGAGAGAGAAAGTAGGTGGAGGGGGGTGCTGAAGAAGCATGGCAGAGGAAAGAGTGGCCAAAATGTGTCCTCTGTGGACAAAGGCACAAAGCTGGGAGAGGCAGAGCTCTACAGAGCCCATGGGGAGACCCCAGGCTCCGTCCACTGTGATAGAGATGGGAGTGAGAAGTGGAGCCCAAGTCAGGGAGGTTTTTTGAACATTACTATATAAAAGACTGATCCACTCAATGTCCCTCCGCTGACCCGGGTAGAAAATTCCTGGATGGAAAAGTTGCATACTCTTGGCAAAGGCTGCTTCTTGGTGAAAGGAGTTCAGGTTAGATTTTAGCACTCCTTTCAGCGGGAGCTGGGACCTCCAGAGCCTTTCTGAAGGTCTGCAGGCGGAAACATTTCAGCTTTCTGTTCCCAGGGGAAGGCTTCAGTTGAATCTGTTATCATTTGCCCATCTATTGTCCTGCTTTCAGAATACTGTTGCTATTTTCTCTTCTTAGCCCTTGGGTTTTTGCCCTTTTATTAAATTCCTTTATCATGATGGAGGGGCGGGAGCAAGGTGACAGGGGATTTCTGGCAAAGTTGAATATCCAGTCCCCCATTAACCAAAGTCTCTGTAAATTTTGCCACAAGAAAAATAAGGAATATTTAATCAAATTAAGTTAAGGAGATAAAATATTTGTGTACACGTTTAGTGGGTTGTTAAAAATGAAACAGAACAGAAAATATTAGGATGTATCTTATGTAGCAAGAGTAGGTACTGTTTCTTGAAATGTGTATATTATTTACATATGGTTCTTATTGTGGGTGTGATTTTTTTCAGTTGGAAAAACTCTCACTTAAATATAGCTCTCAAAGGCCAGAATGGGGCTTCCAGGTTCAGAGATGCTGACAGTTTTCTGGATCATGGGGCTGGAAAATAACCAGCCACATACTAATTCTAAATCAACTGCTAAATTGTTGAGGATCAGCCCTATGAGAGGAGAACTGAGTGCTCAGGGATGAGGTTCACAGTAATTTCTTACAGTGTACTTGCATGCTAAGTCATTTCAGTCACGTCCAACTATTTGCGACCCAATGGATTGTAGCCCACCAGATTCCTCTGTCCAGGGAATTCTCCAGGCAAGAATACTGGAGTGGGATGCCATTTTCTTCTCCAGGGGATCGTCCCGACCCAGGGATTGAACCTGCATCTCTTATATCTCCTCCATTGGCAGGTGAGTTCTTTACTACTAGTGACCTAGGAGGCCCTTCTTATATCCTCTTGTAAAAATATCACTATTCATAAATGAATAACTAAACACATAAAAGGGCAAACAAAATTTTTTTAAGTTTGCTGATTTTCTACAGTGTGGGCAGGCACTGCCTTAGGGTTTTACTGAGAGAACCAAAGAACTGTCCTAAGAAAGAAAATCGTTGTTATGTCACTTAGTTGTGTCTGACTCTGCTGTGACCCCACAGACTGTAGCCCACCAGGCTCCTCTGTCCATGGGATTTCTCAGGCAAGAATACTGGAGTGGGTTGCCACTTCCTTCACCAGGGGATCTTCCCTACCCAGAGATAGAACCCATGTCTCCTGCATTGGCAGGCAGATTCTTTACCACTGAGCCACAAAGGAGGCCCAAGAAAGAAAATGCTACATCATTAAAAGTCTAAGGTTGGGACAGTGGAAAAAACAGTTCTATATAATGATCTTAGTATGTTCTAGTGATACCAAAAACCAGAGGGATGTTCAGGTCAGTTCAGTTCAGTTGCTCAGTTGTGTCTGACTCTTTGTGACCCCATGAATTGCAGCATTCCAGGCCTCCCTGTCCATCACCACCTCCCGGAGTTCACTCAGACTCACTTCCATTGAGTTGGTGTTGCCATCCAGCCATCTCATCCTCTGTCATCCCCTTCTCCTCCTGCCCCCAATACCTCCCAGCATCAGAGTCTTTTCCAATGAGTCAACTCTTCGCATGAGGTGGCCAAAGTATTGGAGTTTCAGCTTTACCATCACTCCTTCCAAAGAACACCCAGGACTGATCTCCTTTAGAATGGACTGGTTAGATCTCCTTGCAGTCCAAGTGACTCTCAAGAGTCTTCTCCAACACCACGGTTCAAAAGCATCAATTCTTTGGCACTCAGCTTTCTTCACAGTCCAACTGTCACATCCATACATAACCACTGGAAAAACCATAGCCTTGATTAAATGGACCTTTGTAGGCAATGTAATGTCTCTCCTTTTCAATATGCTGTCAAGGTTGGTCATAACTTTTCTTCCAAGGAGAAAGCGTCTTTTAATTTCATGGCTGCAGTCACCATCTGCAGTGATTTTGGAGCCCCTAAAGATAAAGTCTGACACTGTTTCCACTGTTTCCCCATCTATTTCCCATGAAGTGATGGGACCGGATGCCATGATCTTCATTTTCTGAATGTTGAGCTTTAAGCCAACTTTTTCACTCTCCTCTTCACTTTCATCAAGAGGCTCTTTAGTTCCTCTTCACTTTCTGCCATAAGGGTGGTGTCATCTGCATATCTGAGGTGACTGATATTTCTCCTGGCAATCTTGATTCCAGCCTGTGCTTCTTCCAGCCCAGCGTTTCTCATAATGTACTCTGCATATAAGTTAAATAAGCAGGGGATGTTATGTATGTATAAAATTTAATTTATTCTATTTCATTGAGGCAGGTTGAAATGAGAATCAAATGCAATCATTCAGGGAAAGTACTTTGAAAATGAGAAAAAGCAATATACAATTTTAATGTAAGGTGAAACCTCAGATATCTGTGGTCCCTTATGGTGTGGGGAATGTAAGGATTTTTTTTTTATCACAGAATGAGTAGGAGGGGACATTTGCAGGGTTGTATTTATGCTTTCATATTTTGGGATGGGATTCTAAACAACCTCAAACGTTAGAATATTTTCCAACCACCAGATATGCTGAACGGTCAGCACAGCCAGCTACAGAGTTTGTTACTAACAAAGCTGTTTGTCACATCTTCTGTACGATGCTAGTTATTCATTGTTCTTCTCTCTGGGTGACCTTAGATAAATGATGCTTTCTCACCTCACTTTCCACATTTGTGATTATAGATATACAGACATGGAATTACAGGTGTTGAGCCAGCTATAGAAGATTCCTTCCAGTGCTAACTGTCTGTGTAAATCCTCTACCAGCCTAGTGACCTGGGCCCATTTTCCCCTTGAACTCGTTAATCAAGTCCTTTCCATGAACCCATCTTCAAATCAGTTTAACTGTGACAACCACACTTAGACATGATCCTTCCCACGGCTCCCAGATCAAAAGAGAACAATCTCTACGGGAAAGTATTTCTGACCAATTCCAGAAAGGAGTCCTTGGCACACTGTAGTGCTCAAATAATGTGAGAAAAACCAATTCACATACCGCTATATTTTACTTGTTGATTTTAGAACTAAAATCTGTCCCTGCAGCAGAGGAAGGGCTCCCATGAGCACATAAGTTGAGATCGTCAACTCCATCATGTACTGTACTTCTAAGTGCTGAGGTCAGGAAGGGAATGTTTGCATTGGTTTCTAGCAGACTATATGGCTTCATGAGATTGTTCTTGACCTCATTAAAAAAAAGAAAAATCTATCTCTAAATGCGAAAAGAAACTGAATTATAAAAATATTAAAGACAATGTCAGAATTTCAAAAAAAAAAAAAAGATTGGGGATAGTGAAGGTTCTTCTAAGCAACAAACAAAAGAAAATGTTGTTAGATTTGACCCTATAAAAATTGATGTACAAAAAATAAGAAACATGTGTATTGGTGTATATAAAAACTTAAAATACACTTCAAATATTTTGCAATTTTAGTTATCATATATACCTCAAGAAAGCTGAAAAGATTAAAAGACAAACCACTGATAGGGAGAATGCTGCCAATGTATTAATGAATACACAATTAATATCTAGAAAATATAAACGATTCTATGAGTTTAAAAAAGTATACAAATAGGAAATAGAAAAAGTTTGCAAACATGCATAGATAGAAAAAGAAGTAGACAATAGCATCTGAAAAGATACTCAGCTTGATAACATCATGTAAAGACTATGTGTTATTGGTCATCATAGTTGCTGCTCAGTCACTCAGTCATGTCCAACTCTTCACGACCCCATGGACTGCAGCATACCAGGCTTCCCTATTCTTCATTATCTCCTGGAGTTTGCTCAAACTCATGCCCATTGAGTCTGTGATGCCATCCAGCCATCTCGCCCTCTATCATTCCCTTCTCCTCCTGCCTTCAATCTTTCCCAGCATCAGGGTCTTTTCCAATGAGTCAGTTCTTCTCAGGTGGCCAAAGTATTGGAGCTTCAGCATCAGTCCTTCCAATGAATATTCAGGATTGATTTCCTTTAAGATTGACTGATTTGATCTTCTTGCAGTCCAAGGGACTCTCAAGAGTCTTCTCCAACAGCACAGTTCAAAAGCATCAATTCTTTGGCGCTCAGCTTTCTTTATGGTCCAACTCTCACAGCCATACATGACTACTGGAAAAACCATAGGTTTGACTAGACAAACTTTGTTGGCAAAGTAATGTCCATGCTTTTTAATACACTGTCTAGGTTAGTCATAATTTTTCTTCCAAGGAGCAAGCATCTTAATTTCTTGGCTGCAGTTGCCATCTGCAGTGATTTTGGAGCCCAAGAAAATAAAGTCTGTCACTGTTTCCATTGTTTCCCCATCTATTTGCCATGAAGTAATGGGACCACATGCCATGATCTTAAGTTTTTTCAATGTTGAGTTTTAAGCCAGCTTTTTCACTCTCTTCTTTCACTTTCATCAAGAGGCTATTTAGTTCTTCTTCGCTTTTTGCATAAGGGTGGTGTCATCTTCATATCTGAGGTTATTGATATTTCTCCCTGCAATTTGATTCCAGCTTGTGCATCATCCAGCCCGGCATTTCACATGATGTACTCTGCATATAAGTTAATTAAGCAGAATGACAATATACAGCCTTGATCTACTCCTTTCCCAATTTGGAACCAGTCCATTGTTCCATGTCTTGTTCTAACTGTTGCTTCTTGACCTGCCTACAGCTCTCTCAGGAGGCAGGTAAGGTGGTCTGGTATTCCCATCTTTTTAAGAATTTCTCATAGTTTGTTGTGATCCACACAGTCAAAGGCTTTCGCATATTCAATGAAGCAGATGTTTTTCTGGAATTCTCTTGCTTTTTCTATGATCAACGGGTGTTGGATCTGGGTCATCATAGGAGTAAAATTTTAAAATAGATATCAAGGATTGGCATATGAGGAAATAGACATTCAGATACAATTAGCATACTTTAAATTGCTACTGCCTATTTGCTCAATGATTAGTGGTTTTATTAAAATTTGCAGTTGCGTTCTTGGACCCAGCAATTCTACCACCAAGTATCTATTCAAAGGGAAAGGGAAAGGGAAGTCCCTCAGTCGTGTCCAACTCTTCACGACCCCATGGACTGCAGCCCACCAGGCTCCTCTGTCCATGGGATTTTCCAGGCAAGAGTACTGGAGTGGGGTGCCATCGCCTTCTCCAAAGACCAATTCATACACATACATAAAAGTTTTACAAGTATGTTTATTTCTACATTCTCTGAAATAGGAAGCATAGAATCTAAAAATAATAGAAAATATAAAAGATACTCTGAGTTTTAAAAAGTTAAGTAAATAAATATATAATAGAATATACTTACACATTGAAATTTTGTACTTTATATAGTAAATATATATAAATAAGTTTAAATGTGTATAGTTACATAAAATTATATATATTTGAATGAATTGTGGTATATATGTTTGAATATGCACAGTAATTAAAAGGAATGAAGAAAATTAATGTATACCAACATGGAAAGAACCTCAAGATGGACCGGGACTTTTGCAAAATGCAAGTTACATTAGAATGAGACAGAGGTGGGGTAGAGGAAACATTAACTCTTTAGGTACTTTGTAATAATGAGTATGTATCAGGAAGTATTGGTATGTTATTTACATAATTGTTATTAATAATCTGAGAAAGAAATTAAACAATGTAGGAAAGGAAAGAAAGGGGAAGGGACAGAAGGGAGAGGACAGGAAGGAACAGGAAGTAAAACTTCTGCAGGCATCAGGCACTAAACTGGCAGAGTGAGAAGCATCTGGGCTCCTTAATAATGATTTATTCTAGAGGAACCTCATTGCCTTCACCTCAAGTTCTCTTGACAAGAGAAATAGAGCAGAATTATTCATAGCCCAGTCTCAGGAACCAGGTTATTGAATTCAAATGAACTCTACCTTACCAGATATATGATCTTGGTCCACTTACTAAACCTCTCTGTACTTCACTGTTCTCATGTGAAAAGGAAAGGGAAAAAATAGCATCTACTACATGAAGTTCTTGTAAAGATTAAATAAATAAAATATCTTTGGAGCATCACTGATACACGGCAGACACCCAGTGAATATTAGTTCTAACTATCAATACCAATGGGCATCCCCTCTATTTTTTAGCTGAGAATTACATGGAAGAGCACTGCTCTCTTGTTTAGAATACAGGGAGAGAAAGCTGTGTTGGAAACCCACCCAGGTGTGTATAGATCAGGTGGACAGTATGACCCTGGCATCATATAGCCTGAAGACTCAGTAGGTTAGGTTCTAAGGCAAAAAGCAATCAATACCTACCTCGTATTATTGTAAGAGTTAAAAATAGTATTTGTGTAGTGCTGAAAAGTGCCTGTTAGTAAATGGTAGCTGTTATTAATCATGATCTGAGACTACATAAGCTGGGTTTTAAAATTTAGAAAATCAACTTCATTAGTAGTACTGTTTGCAAAGAAACCTTGACCAAATATAAGTCTAAATGTTGGACTAAGAACCCAGAGCTCTTTCTAATTTGGACTCTATTGCCAACTTCCATGGTACCCTTTAAGAAATTATTTAATCAAATGAAATAAGAGTCTGTAGCCAGAACACAGAACCATTTGCTGTGATTATGCATGAACTTCATTTGAAATTCTTAGACTTCTCTTTTTATGTGTTCTATGAAGTCATTAAGCTGGAAAATTTCATGGGATTTTCCCCTGTGAATTTTGGTTTATTCTAGTTTCTAAAAGAGCTCCGTGCCTGTGTGCTAGCTTTCCTGGGCAGCCTGCATGATCTTAGCCCCACTTTTTTGAACTTTACCAATAATTTCAGAGAGGTTGGATAGGGTGGTTCTTATTCAAAATTTTCAATGATTGGTTGAAAGGAATAGCACTATATAGTTATTCCTTTCCTTATATCCCATAGTTATTTGTCTTATATTAACTCCAATTGATTCCTCTTGCAAGTGACTATAGTGACACCCCAACTCCATCCTTCCAACAGGAAATGTCTCTGTCCAGTCTGAACCAGAGCATTTTAACCACTTAGGGTAATATATGATTTTCTACCCTACATTATATTGACATGTCTTACCTCTTAGATTATAAATGCCTTAAGGAATCAAAATGTATTTGTATAGCCTCATAAGCCTAATAAAACACTTTATGATAAATTATGATAGAAAAATAAGAAAGTCTATCCTAAGATTTTTTAATCTATAGGATAATTTAAAAATTCAGGACCATGATTTTATAATTGTTTAAGAAATACCAATATAATTTTTAAATACCAGTATGATTATACCAGTTATTATACTAGTGGCTTACTTTTATCCTGATATTGTACTTTTCATCATAAGAACATTTTATTTTAAAGAAATAAGATTTTATTTTATTTTAAGGAAATAAGTTTATTAACATTTTATTTTAAAGAAATAAGTTCATAAGATTAAATTTTTTTTCAATTTAATAGGTTAGAAAAATCAAAATAGGTTAACTCCTTTATAAAGATGTCTTGAAAATTTAAGGATCAGTCTCATGCTATAGATGTATTATACATGTATAATATAAATATAGGGTTTACCCTAAGCAATATTTTTAAATTCCTTATAGTCTTAGACTTTTTATAAAAGCAACTTTCTTTGAACACTTACTGTGTATTATCTTGTTCAATCTTCACAGCAACTAAACCTAGAAATAAAATATTCATGCATCTATCATTCATTCACTAAGTACTTTTTGAGACCCTACCAGGTATCAGATATGGTACTGAGTGCATTAGAATAAAATAGTTGAGAGATGGGGAGGAAAAAGATATCCATCCTCATGGATCTTATGAAAGGAAGAAAGAGAGAACAAATAAACATAGAATATCAAGTAACAAATGTTATCCCTTCCCTCCCCTAAAAGAGTAAGGAGAAGGATTGGGGAGATTGTGGGGGTAATAGTTAATTCATATAAAATGTCCTAAAATGTCTCTTTGAAGGGTTAACATTTGAGCAGAGACCTGAATAAAAGCAGGGCACAAATCATGTAGATAACCAGATAAGAAAAATATTCTATGCAGAGAAAATCACAAGTGCAAATGTCCTGAGGTGAGAGCATATTAGCTTAAAATGAGGGTGGAAAGGCAGACAGAGGCCACACCCTGCAGGGCCTCTTGTAGCAAGAATCTTGAGGATTTTTTCTAAATATGATAAGAAACAAAGGGTTCTGAGCAAGGGAATGAGATAATCTTAATGACTTCTATACTAAACACATTAGTTACAGGTTGAGAATAGAATACTGACTGGGACAAGAGTGGAGACAGCACCCTGTTTTATTTTTTAACATGTAGACATTGGGCTTTACTGAATGCTTTTTCTGTATTCATTGAAATGACCCATATGGTTTTTCTCCTTTAATTTACTTCATATAGAAAATTGCATTAAAGTACATACTAATTTTAGCCATCTAAACATACACAAATGAAACACTCTTCTTCATAATGAATTTTTAATTCATTACTCAATTCAGTTTCCTTCTAATTTATTCGGGATATTTTCTGTGTTTGTATGTGAAGCGGGCCAATAATAATCTTTTCTTACATAGTACTTACCCAATTTTGTCTCAGTATTATACCAGTCTCATAAGTTGTGTAGTTTCTCCTCTTCTACTATTTTTAGAATGGTTTTTATAAATACATTATATTCATTGGAGATTTGATAAGACTAGCTTAAAAAACTTTGAAATATGGGCTGGAGTAAGATATCTAAATACTTATGCTTTTACTTATGGTTTTTAGTCAGATTTTTTTTGATCCTCTTCAGTCCATTTTGATAATTTGTGTTTTTTTCAATTTTCAAATTTATTTCTATGAAGTACTTAAAAGATTTAATGTATCTGTATTATGTCTCATTTTTATTACTCTTTGCATCATTACCTTAGGTCTGATTCCTCAGATTAGAAATCTAAAAGTCATCTTGTATGCCTCTCTTTTTATCACTCCCTCCATATATTAGCAAGTTCTTTGATTTTTTTTCTTTCAAAGTCCATGCTGAATTATTCTACTTCTCTCCACCTCTGTGGCCACCAGTTTAGTCGTCTCCCTCTCTTCTGTTCTACTGCTATAGTCCTTTTAACTGGTCTCCCTGCTTCAGTTCTTGCACACCACCTCACACCTACTGTAGCCTCATTTTACACCGCTCTCCCCATCACTCACCACATGTCAGCCATATTCGTTTTCTGTCAGTTCTTAGAATAGGCCAATCTCTTTCCTGTCTTTTAGTTTTTGCAGATGTTCCTCCTGTCCTAAAACTCTTCCTTTACCTTGGAATCGACAAACTCCTCATCCTTTATGTATCAGCTTGCCTTTTTATCTGTACTGTTTCTCCCACATTCACCCCCAAATAGTCTCTATTTCAAGCTGTTTGTCTCCTTCCCTGTGTTTACCATGGTTTCAGTAACTATTTCCTTTATTTGTATACCTACTTATGTTCTATTTGTTTTCCTCACTAGATCATAAACTTCATGAGAGTAGAACATAACCAGATATGTGCTGGATACTATTGTTTCTCCCTTGCTACCTATGCTTGGCACATATCAGATGTCCAATAAACATTTGTTTAATGATTAAGTAAATAAATGAGTTCCAAGTAAAGTGATCAGTGTAAGCAAAGGCAAGGGGTAAGAAAGTCCAACCTATAGATTGCGTGCTAATCGTTTCACTCGTGTCCAGCTCTTTGTGTCCCATGGACTGTAGCCACCAGGCTCCTCTGTCCATGGGATTCTCCAGGCAGAGTGGGTTGCCATTTCCTCCTCCAGAGGATCTTCCTGACCTAGGGATCGAATCTGCATCCCTTGCATCTCCTGCACTGGCAGGCAGGCTCTTTACCAGTATCGCCACCAGGAGAACCCACTTATAGATTAGGGAACTGCAAAATATTCATGTAGTGAAAGAAAGGCATGTGAAAATGAGGTTATGGGAGAGAAAGTGGAAAGATCATTTGTGGCCAAATATGACATACAGGAAGTTGGAATTGTGTTAGTTTGCCAGTGAGAATCTGATAAATTTTGAATTCTATCCTCTAACCAGATATAATGACAAGCCTTTAGAAAAGAAGACAGAAATAGCATATTGGTTGTAGTGGTGTTTAAAGAATGAACCTCCCCCCCAAAAAAAGTTGTGAAATTAGCAACTGATTAATTTACAACTTTTCAGCAAGACATTGTACTCAGGCCACCAGCTAGCTTTGCAAGTTTCTGAAAGGACTTAAATACCCAAATCTAATAAGAAAATGATTGTAAATAAATTCCAGTCTTGTATTCTGAACAGCTCAAAGTATGATGTATGGTATATCTCTGGTACACCGCTTCTTACAGGTTAGGAATCTGAGGCCCAAAGAGGGCCTTAAATTACTTATCCGAGGTCACTCAACTTAAACAATAGAGAGCCCCAATGGAAGCAGAACAGAGTCTTGGAAACTGATTGGATGCCAAGATGAGAAGGAAAGATTAGTGAAAGATGAGAACGAAGTTGCCAGTCTGATTGATTTTGATGGTAAAGTTAACAGAAGTCAGGAGGAAGAGCTGGTTAGGGTGTCTGAGGAGGAATTCAGTATTGAACTTGACAGGTTTATGCTGCTGGTGGAATATATTGATGGACAAGTCAAGCAGTCTATTAAAAATAGAAATCTCAATCTTAGAATGGTTAGGCCTGAGACAGAAATTTGGAAACTCCCAACTTAAAGCTGAACAGTGAGAGCAAGTGAAACGCAGAGCAAATATTCTAAGAACAAGTTATAATTATCCTATCTGAGGTGATGGGTGGATAAAAGGACAGTGTAAGCATATGTAATTGTTCTTTGGTAAGCAAAAAACATTAAGACATTTTCTTTCTGAAATAAGCCAATAATTGAACCTCAATTATCATCATATCATAAAG
>NW_024070213.1:67516683-67605547 GCF_014754425.2 Oryx dammah
TTCCTTCCTGAAATAAGCCAATAATTGAACCTCAATTATCATCATATTGTAGAGTTAGTTGCTGTTTCCTAAAGGCTATATATGTGACAGTCTGTTTCCTATGGGCTGTGTTCCTCAACGTGAGTCTGGTTTCCCCATTAGAAGCATGAGGAAATGTTGACTTCATTCAGTTCCATTCCTCTTTCTTCAAAGTCTCCCCTTGGCCAAACTTGTTTCAGCTGGGAAATGGCTCTAGAGTGACGGAAATGTGTCCCCTACCTCTTCCATCTTCCTTTTTTTTTTTTTTTTTTTTGTTTTAATGCTTCCAGAACAACCTGTGGATGTTTTAGAAGCACAAGACAGTATTAGTTTTAATTTACTGTTTATTTATTTTATTTTGGCTTCCCTGGTGGCTAAGTTGGTAAAGAATCTGCCTGCAGTACAGGAGACCCAGGTTTAATCCCTGGGTGGGGAAGATCCCTGGAGAAGAGAATGGCTACCCACTCCAGTATTCTTGCCTGGAGAATTCCATGGACAGAGGAGCCTGGCAGGCTACAGTCCATGGGGTCCCAAAGAGCCGGAGGTGACTGAACAGCTAACATTTTCACTTTCTACTGTTTATATACTTAGATTTCTATACATGTCAGTGGGTGTGGTGGTTAAAATCAGCTCAGCAGAGTTCCTGCTGAGCATCTGGGTGACAGCTGCTGTGTATGGGGACAGGATGGAGGTGGAGTCAGCTCCACCATACCTTATCCAGATGGAGCTCTGAACAGCAGAATTCAGGACAGCACCATCTCAGAGCAAGATAGAAATCAGAGCATCCCTCAATTGCTGTTAGCATTTTTGGCAATTTGGAGACCATCACATTTTGTCTTGGATTTCATAGTTTCCTTCTTCCCAGAAATTTCCATAAAAAATCCTGATATATGGTAAAGGGCTTTTAAACTGTGGTGTTGGAGAAGATTGTTGAAGGTCCCTTGGACTGCGAGGAGATCAAACCACTCAATTCTAAAGGAAATCAATCCTCAATATTCATTGGAGGGACTGATGCTGAGGCTGAAGCTCCAATACTTTGGCCACCTGATGCGAAGAGCTGACTCACTTGAAAAGATCCTGATGCTGGGAAAGATTGAGGGCAGGAGGAGAAGGGGACAACAGAGGATGAGATGGTTGGATGACATCACTGACTCGATGGACATGGGTTTGGGTGGACTCTGGGAATTGGTGATGGACAGGGAGGCTTGGCGTGCTGCCATTCATGGGGTCGCAAGAGTTGGACACGACTGAGCGACTGAACTGAACTGAAATGAATTTATCTTCACTCCAAATTATTAAGGATAAAGCATGAAGAAGTAAGTGCTTGACAGATGCTGGCTTTCACTATTGTTACCCCACAGGAGGTACTAGACAAGAGTGAACAACAGATATAGAGAATGGACTTGTGGACACAACGGGGGAAGGAAAAGCTGGAACGAACTGAGAGAGTAACACTGAAATAGAAACACTACCATGTATAAAATGGATAGCTGGGGGAAGCTGCTGTATACCACAGGGAGCTCATTTGGGTACTTTGTGATGACCTAAAGGGGTGGGAATGGAGAGGGGAGGTGGGAGGAAGGCTCAAGAAGGAGGGGATATATGTATACGTATAGCTGACTTCAGAGAAGGCGATGGCAATCCACTCCATACTCTTGCCTGGAAAACCGCATGGACAGAGGGCCCTGGTAGGCTGCAGTCCATGGGGTTGCTGAAGGTCGGATACGACTGAGAGACTTCACTTTCACTTTTCACCTTCATGCATTGGAGAAGGAAATGGCAACCCACTCCAGTGTTCTTGCCTGGAGAATCCTAGGGACGGGGGAGCCTGGTGGGCTGCCGTCTATGGGGTCGCACAGAGTCAGACATGACTGAAGTGACTTAGCAGCAGCATAGCTGACTTACATTGTTGTACCACAGAAACCAACACAACATTGTAAAGCAATTATCCTCCAATAAAAAAAAATTGCTATTGTTGTTCAGCCCCTCAATCATGTCCAGCTTTTTGTGACCCCATGGACTGAAGCATGTCAGGCTTCCCTGTCCTTCACCATCTCCTGGAGCTTGCTCAAAGTCATGTCCATTAAGTCAGTGATGCAATTTTAAACCACTAAAAAAAAATGAGTGAATGAGTCTGCCCCCAAGAGTTTTCAGTATAGTAGAAGAGATGGGTATTTAAATAGCAATTTGTAAAGCAGTTAATTGCTACAATAGAAACATCATGCAGTGCTTTGTGGGAATGCATCTTAATGTCCTGGGCTAGCATGGAGAGATGACTAAGGAAAAGTGGTGAGCTTATGCTAAGTAAGGAGGAGAAGCAGCTTATGCTAAGGAGAAGCAAGACATGTACCTAAGGCTACACTAGAAGGCATAAGTTTATAAGGTGGAAAACCAATGTGTTGTAGAGGTTTCTTATAATGGAAGACTATCTCACTTTGTATTATTCATACGGTTTGTGAGCCAATCTGTACTTCTAAGGAACAGTGTCTATGAATCCTCAAAACTAATGAAAATGTTATTGACACAAACCCTTCGCTGTGCACAGTATACAGAGTTCTAAGCCTCTAAAAAGAGATGAAGTCATTGTTGTTCAGTTGCTAAGTCATGCCTGACCTCATTGACGTAGCACAACAGGCTCCGCTGACCTCCATTATCTCTTGGAGTTTGCTCAGATTCACGACCATTGAGTTGGTGATGTTATCTAACCATCTCATTCTCTGATATCCCCCTCTCCTGTGGCCTTCAATTTTTCCCAGCATCAGGGTCTTTTCCAGTAAGTCGAGCTCTTCACATATGGTGGCCAAAGTATTGGAGCTTCAGCAACAGTCCGTCCAATGAATATTCAGAGTTGATTTCCCTTAGGATTGACTGGTTTGATCTCCTTGCAGTCCAAGGGACTCTCAATAGTCTTCTCCAACACCATAGTTCAAAAGCATCAATTCTCCACTGCTCAGCTTTCTTTATAGTACAATTCTCACATCCATACATGACCACTGGAAAAACCGTAGCCTTGACTAGATGGACCTTTGTTGGCAAAGTAATGTCTCTGCTTTTGAATATACTATCTAGGTTGGTCATAACTTTCCTTCCAAGGAGTAAGTGTCTTTTAATTTCATGGCTAGAGTCACCATCTGCAGTGATTTTGGAGCTGAAGAAAATAAAGTCTGACACTGTTTCCACTGTTTCCCCATCTATTTCCCATGAAGTGATGGGACCAGATGCCATGATCTTCATTTTCTGAATGTTGAGCTTTAAGCAAACTTTTTCACTCTCCTCTTTCACTTTCATCAAGAGGCTTTTTAGTTCCTCTTCACTTTCTGCCATAAGGGTGGTGTCATCTGCATATCTGAGGTGATTGATATTTCTCCCAGCGATCCTGATTCCAGCTTGTGTTTCCTCCAGACCAACATTTCTCATGTTGTACTCTGCATAGAAGTTAAATAAGCAGGCTGACAATATACAGCCTTAACATACTCCTTTTCCTATTTGGAACCAGTCTGTTGTTCCATGTCCAGTTCTAACTGTTGCTTCCTGACCTGCATATAGGTTTCTCAAG
This sequence comes from Oryx dammah, assembly GCF_014754425.2. Taxonomy (NCBI): domain Eukaryota; kingdom Metazoa; phylum Chordata; class Mammalia; order Artiodactyla; family Bovidae; genus Oryx; species Oryx dammah. The sequence continues at coordinate 67,520,258 of NW_024070213.1, forward strand.
AGGAAGGTCAGGTGGTCTGGTATTCCCATCTCTTTCAGAATTCTCCACAGTTTCTTGTGATCCACACAGTCAAAGGCTTTGGCATTGTCAATAAAGCAGAAATAGATGTTTTTCTGGAACTCTCTTGCTTTTTCGATGATCCACTGGGTGTTGGCAATTAGATCTCTGGTTCCTCTGCCTTTTCTAAAACCAGCTTGAACATCTGGAAGTTCATGGTTCATGTATTGCTAAAGCCTGGCTTGGAGAATTTTGAGTATTACTTTACTAGTGTGTGAGATGAGTGCAATTGTGCGGTAGTTTGAGCATTCTTTGGCATTGCCTTTTTTGGGATTGGAATGAAAACTGACCTTTTCCAGTCCTGTGGCCACTGCTGAGTTTTCCAAATTTGCTGGCATATTGAGTGCAGCACTTTCACAGCATCATCTTTCAGGATTTGAAATAGCTCAACTGGAATTCCATCACCTCCACTAGCTTTGTTCATAGTGATGCTTCCTAAGGCCCACTTGACTTCACATTCCAGGATGTCTAGCTCTACGTGAGTGATTACACCATCATGATTATCTGGGTCATAAAGATCTTTTTTATACAGTTCTTCTGTGTATTCTTGCCATCTCTTCTTAATATCTTTTGCTTCTGTTAGGTCCATATCATTTCTGTCCTTTATTGAGCCCATCTTTGCATGAAATATTCCCTTTGTATCTCTAATTTTCTTGAAGAGATCTCTAGTCTTTCCCATTCTATTGTTTCCTCTATTTCTTTGCATTGATCACTGAGGAAGGCTTTCTTATCTCTTCTTGCTATTCTTTGGAATTCTGCATTCAGATGCTTATATCTTTGCTTTTCTCCTTTGCTTTTCACTTCCCTTCTTTTCACAGCTATTTGTAAGGTTTCTTCAGACAACCATTTTGCTTCTTTGCATTTCTTTTTCTTTGGGATGATCTTGATTCCTGTCTCCTATACAATGTCATGAACCTCCATCCATAGTTCATCAGGCACTCTATTAAACCAAATATTTATGGCAATTGATTAGTAGTTTTAATAAGTTCCATAAAACAAAAAGTAGAAACATTAGACTTAAAAGAAGCTCCTAGAAGGGAATGACTAACCACTCTAGTATTCTTGCCTGGAGAATTCCATGGATAGAGGAGCCTGGTGGGCTAGTGTCTGTGGAATTGCAAAGAGTTGAGTGATTGACACTTTCAAACTATGGGCTGAACTGTATATCCTTTCTCCCCCAACTCTGCAAATCCATATGTTGAAGCTCTCACCCCCAATACCTCAAAATGGAGCTATATTTCAACTTAAGGATTTTTTAAAGAGATGATTTTGTTAGAATATGGTCTTTAGAAATGAAAATGTTAGTCACTCAGTCAAGTCTGACTCTTTGCAACCCCATGGACTGCCACCAGGCTCCTCGGTCCATGGAATTTTTCAGGCAAGAATACTTGAGTGGGTTGCAATTTCCTACACCAGGGGAACTTCCTGACCCAGGGATGGAGTCTCCTGCATCTCTTGCATTGGCAGGTGAATTCTTTACCACTGCAGCACTTGGGGAGCCAAATTTGGTATTACTGATGTCCTTATAATGAGAAATTTGGACAGAGACACATACAAAAGAAAGATCGTCTGAAGACACAGCAATAAGGCAGTTATCTGCAAGCCAGATAACTCCTAAGAAACCAAGCTATAGAGACCTTGATTTTGGACTTCTGGTCTCCAGAACTGTGAAGAAATTAATTTCTGTTATTTAAGCCACTCACTATGTAGTGTTTTGTTATGACAGTCCCAGCAAACTAGTATAGCTATGGATTTCAGTCATAATATGATTCCCACCATACACATCCCCTTAATATGAATAGTTGCCTGGATTCTTTTTAAAAAGGCATCTGAGGACTTCCCTGGTAGTCCAGTGGTTAAGAACCTGCTGGTCAATGCAGGGGCACAGGTTGGATCCCTGGTCCAGGAAGATTCTACATGCCTTGGGGCAACTGAGCCCGAGAACTGAGCCACAACCACTGAGCCCATGTGCTCTACAGCCCATGCTCCACAAAAAGAGGAGCCACCACAATGAGAAGGCCATGACCACAGCTAGAGAGTCAGCCCTGCTCACCACAACTGGAGAAAGCCCCCAGATGCAACAAAGACCCTGCACAGCCAAAAATAAATAATTGTTTTAAAGAAAAGACACCTGGACAAGAGTAATTATGATTTTGGAGACACTGGTTTTGTGAGCCATTGATTGGGCCAGAAATGGGACTCATGATACTGAAGGGTCAAACTGAGCAATACTCCTCCCCTTTGAATGGAATTGGAACAGGAACCCTTGGCCACAATCGGGGTGACAAGTAGTCAAGATACCTTCTGATATAAAAATAATAGATTACCTCTGTCTAGACTGAAATCTATACTAATTTCCAATTGCTCTTTGTGTAATAAATATTGGGGTTAAATCAGAACACATGGTTCTCATAAATCCTGTCCTGCCTGACTTACCCACACCCTCTCGTCCCTAAATTCTAGGCCTCTCCAAGCACCTCTTCCTTGTCTGAATGAGGAACAAGGAATGTGTGTTCAACTGAGACCTCACAAACTGTGATCACATTTTCTTTACATCCAGTGTGGCCTCATGCTACTAGAATATTTTATGGCTCTTGATGACTGATAGCAAGGTCATTATAAGGATTCTGACAGCTCTGTAGTCAGTGAACACCCCAGTGCTTTTTCACCTCAAGTTCAGTTTCTGTCTCTTATGTAAGAACTGTCTGAGCTGAGTAATGAGACCAAGCCATTCCCTAAAACAAAACCTATTGCAAGGAAACTCCACCATGGTATTCAATATTTTATGTATTCCAAAACTATTGTCTCTTCACAGTGACAAATAGCCTGGGATGTCTCCATTTAAATTCTAAGAACATCTGGATTTTATTTTGAGTTATGACCTTTCAGAAGCTTTCTCTCACTTGGAAATTTTGTTTCTACTCATTGTTTTTGCTTACATTCTTGGAAGAACAAGTATAAAACCTCAATGATCTCAGCTGTCTGTGTCGTTGAAAATAACCCCTCAGGCTTAGGATTCCCTCTGACTCGATATTTAGACATTTTAGAGATTTTGCTACTCCTGTTGCTAGGTTATTGTCAAGAAAATGTACGTGCTTTGAGTGAGTATTTCACGCAAAGGGGCTGTCAGATATTGAAAAGGAGAGAGAGCTACAAATTCACTGAGCACAGTTTGATGCCTGTTTTGTGCTTGCTTGCTAATAAGTTACAGTTTGCGCAGTGGAATTCTGTCTGAGACTTTATCTTTTAACATGCTACCTGGTAGAAAGTGATTGGGATAGTCTATAACTCCCATCTCCTTCCAACCATTGAAGGGCGCTGACAGAGCTGTGGGGGTGGTGGCAGGGGGTGATAGAGGTGGGAAGGAAGAAGAGACGGAAGGAGAGAAAGAATATGGGGTGGATGAACCACTAAGTTTCCCTGTAACAGTCAAAATGCTTAGCAAACTCAAATAAGTCCTGTTTTGGAGACTTGGGAAACTACCAGGGGACTGCATTTTCTTTCACAGCTTATGAAGGAGCAAAGGAAGGCAGGATAGATATTCACAGGGACTGGTAAGAAAGACTCAATAAATCTCTTTCCAGGGCCTGTAAGGTAAGGTGAAGTCGCTCAGTCGTATCCAACTCTTTGCGACCCCGTGGACTATAACCTACTAGGCTTCTCTGTCCCTGGGATTCTCCAGGCAAGAATACTGGAGTGGGTTGCCATTTCCTTCTCCAGGGGATCTTCCCAACCCAGGGATCGAACCTGGGTCTTCCACATTGGAGGCAGACGCTTTACCGTCTGAGCCACCAGGCCTGAAACAGAGAGGAATGAGGAAGAGATTACCCCGGGCTCACATAACGCCCTTAAGGACTCAGGTTGATGGGGCATCATTGTCCTGCTGTGTTCCTCCTCCCTAGCTGTCCTGCCATCAACTCTCACTCTTTACCACTGAAATCTCATCTAGGGACTTCCCCAGTGGTCCAGTGGTTAAGACTCTGCCCTCCAATTCAGCAGGTATGGGTTTGATCTCCAGTCAGGCAACCCACTCCAGTACTCTTGCCTGGAAAATTCCATGGACTGAGAGGCTCCTCAGACCCTGGTTGGCTACAGTCTATGGGATCGCAAAGAGTCGGACACGACTGAGCAACTTGACTTCAGAGAACTAAGATCCCATCTGCCTCCAGGGTGTGACCAAAAAATAAATAGATAAATAAAACTTAGACAAAAATTTAGAAACTCTCATCTATATTCTCGAACATTTATTTGGACAACTCTATTTCTACTCCTTTTAATTCAACACTCTCAATTTCCTGAACTAAAATGAAGTTATTCCTATCACTCTTATATTCACAATATTCTAAGATTTTAGCAATTTGTTCCATAAATGTGGAAGTTGACATATACATTATGATTTCCTTCTGCTTTATTGTGTTTCCTGCATGCCCACGGTATACATATGTTCTGTAAACAGCAAGGCTTAGTAAGTGCTCTTGCTTTGTTCTTCAGGGAGGCTTTATCTTGGACTACATAATTTTCATTTAGTTAACTCCCAGAATAAGAATAGCAACATACACGTCCGTGCTGGGAATACCCACCAAATGATGGACTCAGGACCTGCTGCAGGTGTGGCCAGGGCTCTGTTAATACCTAAATCAAAGAGGAGCTTGAAATCTGGTAGGAACAGGCACATTTATTTTCTAATTAGAGTCGAAAGTGGGAATTCATGATTCTTTGACCTGCTGCATTACAAGAGCACCACTAAAACATGGTTTTCACACTCTCAGAAATGCATGGAATATGAGTCCCTAACAGATCCTTTCCCACTCCAGTATTCTTGCCTGGAAAATCCCATGGACAGAGGAGCCTGGTGGGCTGCAGTCCATGGGATAGCAAAGAGTCGGACACGACTGAGCAACTTTACTTTCACTTTTCACTTTCATGCACTGGAGAAGGAAATGGCAACCCACTCCAGTGTTCTTGCCTGGAGAATCCCAGGGACAGCGGAGCATGGTGGGCTGCCATCTATGGGGTCGCACAGAGTCGGACACGACTGAAGTGACTTAGCAGCAGCAACAGATCCTTTTGAAAAACAGCACCATTAGATGATTTTTATACCCTTCACACTTCCTGGTGTGTTTTAATGTCTCCGGCTTCTCCTTAAACAATTACCAGTATCTGTTGGGGTAGATACAGTGAGCAAAAAGAATGCAAGATCTTGAAATTTACCATTTGCCAATCAATTTTTTGGGGGGGTTCAGTTTACTGATGCTGACCCTCTAAGAAAAATTTTACAAGAAGGTAACCGGCTTGAATCTTTTTTCACGTAAATTTCTACAATTATAGCTGAGTTTTATGGGAGTTTTTTTGTTCATTCATATATGCATGAACAGAGTTCAGCAGTTATGCTGTTAAGTGAAAGTTGCTCAGTCGTGTCCACCTCTTTGCGACCCCATGGACTATAGTGTCCCTGGAATTCTCCAGGCCAGAATACTGGAGTGGATAGCGGTTCCCTTCTCCAGGGGATCTTTCTAACCCAGGGATTGAACCCATTTATGCTGATAAAGGAAATAAAAATTATATATCTACTGAGAAGTGAACTTTAAAATAGAGAAACAAAAGTTGTTAATTTCACACTTGAATTCCAACACACGATTTTCAGTTGTTGTAAGTGGTGAGAATTCTTACTGTTGTTCATTTGTCTAGTTATATATTGTTCATTTGTTGTTGTTTAGTTACTAAGTTGTGTCCGACTCTTTTGTGACCACATGGACTACAGCCCACTAGGCTCCTCAGTCCATGGGAGGAGAACACTGGAATGGGTTGCCATTTTCTTCTCCAGGGGATCTTCCTGACCTAGGGATCAAGCCCCCATCTCCTGAAATGGCAGCTGGGTTCTTTACCACCGAGCCACCAGGGAAGCCCATCGTTCATTTAACTAAGCCCAATATCCAGAGATTCACATTTGTATTCCAAGGGGAGATTATATTACAAATGAGATTACTGTACTACAAAATAGCAGTTTTTTATATGCACATATATACACATACATACATTAAACAAGAACAAAAACCTTTTCATCTATGTATAAGGTAACTATCAAATTATTGTCTCAGGGTGAGGGTGTTATTTAATTTTCTATTACATCTTGAATCAAAAATTTACAGTTTTCAAGTAATTTGTTTCATCTAAATGATTGAATTTGTTGGCAAAAAAGCTATCATAATTTTTCTTTACTATTCTTTTCACATCAGTTATTTTCTAGTGAACACCATTCTTTCATGCTTATTATTGATATTTTTTGTCCTTTCTTTTTCCTTGATCAATTGAACTGGGAGTTATCAATTTTGTTACTCAGAGAACCTATTTTTTGTTGTGCTAATTTCTCTATTGCTTGTCAGTTGCTTATTCTATTTATTCATATGCATATTTTTTTACAATTACTTTCCTTTTCTTACCCTAGGTTTAATTTACTCTTTCTCCAGATTCTTAGGGTTAAAGATCTGATCATTTATTTTAAAACTTTCTACTTTTTTCAAATAAGCACTTAAAGTTTAAAGTTTCTTCTAAACATTTTTTTAATCAGCATCATACAAATTTTAATATTATATATTTTCTTTACCATTCAGTTAAAAATACTTTGTGGTTCCCCTTATAATTCTTCTTTGACACATGAGTTGTTTGGAAGTGTGTATTTACTTTCCAAATGTTTGGCATTTCCTCTAGATTATTGATTTCTAGAATAATTCCATTGTGGCCAAGGAATATACTCTGTATAATTTTATTAGTCTTTTTAAATTTATTGAGATTTTATGACATACTATATAGTCTATCTTGGTTTATGTAACATGTGTACTTGAAGAGAACGTGTATTCTTACATTGTTAGCTGTGGTCGTCTATAAATATCAATTCTGTTGAATTAGTTGATAGTTGTATTTTAAAAATCTTATGTCCTTGCTGATTTTCTGTGAAATTGTTCTATCAATTATGAAAAGAGTTTATTTAATCTCCAACTGTGATGTGAATTTGTCTGTCTCCCTTCAGTTCTATTTTTATCCCACATATTTTGGTGCTCTGTTATTAGGGTCATACACATGATTTTCACATCTTCCTGATGAATTGACACTAATATGTCTTATTCATTTGTTAATATTCTTTGTCTGAGGTTTATTTTATGATATTAATTTAGGCACTGGCTTTCTTACGCTTGCTTGCATGGCATATCTTTATCCACTCAGTTTACTTTCAACCTATCAGTATTTTATAAGTCTTATCTCCTGTAGGCAGTATGCAGTTGAATCTTACACTTTTAATCAGTACTCAGTAAGTTTCTTTTTCCTTTTATCATTATTTGGCTTCATTCATATTTCCTTAGTCTTTCTTGGTCCCTCAACTCTCTATACTAAAGATCCTAATATTTAAAATCAGTACTCCTATAACAGTCCCTTTATGCACACTCCTTGAATCAGAGCATTGTAGTTGCCACTTTATGACCCTTTCCAACAATATCAAAACTTTCCTGAGATGCATAAATCAAGGTTGACTTAGAGATTCCTAGGAATAGTCACTAAACCTAAGTTGAACTCCTTGCACTTGTTACGTTTTATTATAAAGGATATGTTCTTACTTTAGCACATGGATAGGGCAATGTTTGCATGCCTTTCCTAATAGAGGTTCTGATCAGGGCTATAGTTTTGTTGCCCTCTTAAGACTTCCCTGGTGACACGGACAGTAAAAATGTCTGCCTACAATGCAAGAAACCTGGGTTCAATCCCTGGAGCTGGAAGATCCCCTGGAAAAGGAAATAGCAACCCACTCCAGTACTTTTGCCTAAAAAATCCCAAGGACAGAGGAGCCTGTAGGCTACAGTCCATGGGGTCGTTAAGGGTCACTTCACTTCACTTTAGTTATGGCACAATATTCGTCTGAGAACAGTTTCTTTTAATTCAGGATCTTGTTCTGGGTTCTAAGTGAGAACTTGAAACCTCACTCTTCAAATGTAGACACAACTGTCTCATTCTAAACGCTCTTCTTTTTCTTCCCTTGCTGACACACAACTAACACTTTTCAATCCACTCCCATTCTCGAAGAACATTCTTGTCTCTTGGATGTTCCCTTTTTAAAAAGACCTCTGTACTCTCTGCATCCATGAAAATTACAGTGTCTCTCTCTGTCTCTGAAAGAAAACCAGTATCAAAGGAACCTGTTGTTGATGCTGAAATTCATCGGGACAGTTGATTAATTTTCTTATTTTGTTTTCTCTTTTTAAACAATTCTATCTATGACTAAATGAAGTGTCCCCTTGATCCTAATAACTTATTCAAAAAATATTTAATGTATGCCTGCTGTGTGTTAGACACTGTTTTAGGTACTGGGAATATAGAGATAAATGAGGCAGAAGTCTTGATGTCAAATTTAGTTTCTGGTAATCAGAGACCAACAGTAAACAAGTCAACATTTAAAAAAAAGAAAGAAGATAATTTCAAATAGGAGTAAATGCCTAGAAAGTTGTTGAGTCTGATGAGAAAGAAAAGGACTAGAGAGGAAGCAAAAATTTCAGAAAATTACAAGGTTTCTATTCCTCTCCCAGACAAAGCCAAGATGGGAGTGTTGGAGATGATAGGATCCTAGAAAGATCTAGGAGAATAAGAAGAGGACCATGTGTCCCCTTCCTGGATACGGCACATGAAGAATTTCTCCCAGGCTCTGGACATCTTAGGAGCAAAAGAAATAGTGACTTGTAATGTCCATGCAGCTGGTCTGAGACATCCCCACAGAGTCCTGGGATCCCCAGATAAACACAGAAATACAGAGGGAGGCATGATTATGGTATAAATTATTGGTAGGCCAAAGAGACTTTATAATTGGAGCATGAATCTTGACTTGAGAGATCTCTTTTTCTGCTTTAGAATATTAGTTTTAGCCTCAGTTGGTGTGGTCAAGGAAACAACTCCAATGTCCATTAAAAAATTTACTCCTACATTTTTTCATAGCATTGAAATATAGTGGGAAAAGAGAATAAAAACACTGAAGAATTAAAAGTAACCCTACATAGAATTAAAAGCAAGAATTGCCCAATTAAACTTAAGCTCACATAGAAATGCATGTGAAATTTACTTTCATAAAGCCAGTTTCCTGCATCCTTTCCATGACTTTTACACAGAAAAATACTTGTTTTTATTTTCAGTTCCCTTTAGATTTGCACAAAGCATTGAAGTATGGACATTTACAACCACCCCCACATTCCCACCTAGATAATCAACAATTATGTATACTTGATTAACTCAGTGATATCCAAGGGTGGATAATTGCTTGTGATTTCACAGTTAAACTGAGTTTCTTTGATGTTGAAGCTTAAATACCATTACTGGAGTGAGGCCCATGGCAGAGGACTGGGAAAGCACGGTTCCTGCACTCTAGCACCAAATCACTTTCATACACTCTCTCTTCTCACTTGATTCTCCAGACTTGGAAATTAATTTTTTTGGAAGTCTGATGAGGTTTAAAAATTCACAGAAAAACTATTTCAGAAAAATCATCAAATATATATATGTTCCATAGACCTAAATATGCCTATGCATCTTTTACTCACTCTATTTCAGAAGCAAGAAGGGTTTTTAAAATAGATTTAGTCTCTTTTTTAACCTATAAGCTTATTATTTTTATGGCTAGCAACTGCTTTCCTAAATAGTCACAATTTTTATTACACATATTTCAAAATTGTAATTCTGGAAATACTCAGATATCAGTTTTCTGAACATACTTTTTTGAAAAAATGAAAAAAGGCTTCAAGGTACACTTTAACACCTTTGAGACACAGGTCTGCCTGGCTTATGACACTGGCCCCCTGTAGGGGACTGGCAGCAGATTGTGTCATGGTAAAAACAGATGCCTGCCTGTGGCAGAGTTCATGATCAATTATTGGGAGCAGTCAGTGGACCTAGTATTAGAATCAGCCTATGAGAAATGTAAATGAAATTTAGGTATGACTTCAAGCCCTTTGCCACTAGGAGCTTGAAGTATAGTGTGTTTAGGCTTCCAACAAGTTTATGACCTGGCAACGTCTGAACCGTACCTCTAGATTTCATTGGCTTTCCCATGACTTGTGTTCTCGTGGCTTCTTCTGCCTCCAGGTCCTGGCACACCACATTGATTCAGATGTCAAATAGACCACTGTACTCTGCGTTAAAACCATTCCTATATTTAATATGGATAACCAACAAGAACATACTGTATAGCATAGGGAACTCAACTCAATGTTATGTGGCAGCCTGGATAGAAGAAGAGTCTGGGGGAGAATGGATACATGTATATGTATGATTGAATCCCTTTGCTGTCCACCTGAATTTATCATAACATTATTAATCAGTTATACTCCAATACAAAATTAAAAAGTTTAAAAGAAAAAAAACATTCCTAGCAAGCATTTTACAAATGCAAAATGGTTATACACAGATTACAAGAAGACAACCAGTATGACCACACGGACGGACCACACCGACTTCAATCTTCTCCTTCCATCCTTCTCTCACTTTTCTTCCTTCTCTTTTCTTTCAGGAATAAAGTAAATCATTCTCGGTCTCATATATAGCAACTCAGAAACCATTTTTATTGCTTGGGAATGTCCTTGAGGACTGACTCTCCATAGCAATGACTTATTAGAGTATGTCTTCCATGCAAATAATCTTTCCAAAAAAGAGCCTATGGGGGGGGGGTGAAATTTCCTACCTCATTATATAAATATGCTCTACACATCATCAAGTATTTACTGAGCCACTGGTATCTTCCAGAAATTTCCTACTGTGTACCTTTCCCTGATCTCAGTACTGGAAGGTAGTAGAGAAGAAGACAGGCAGGTGCTGCCCTCACAAAGCTTATATTCTATGAGAGGACAGGGTGAGAAACAACCACTGCATACATGTACAAATATAGTGAGTTTTGCGTAGTGATCACTACTATCAGAAAACAATATTGTGTAGTGGATAGGAGAGTACATGTGCCGTTTGTGGCTACCATAGATTGTGGAGAATGCCAAAAGCCTTTTCAGAGAAGGTGAGATTTCCTTTGAGATGTGAATGTTGAGAAGACAGTCATACAAAGGTCTTGGAAGGGGACATTGCAAAAAGAGAAGACACCTAGTGTAAAGGTACTATAAAAGGAGCAGGTATGTCACAGTTAAAGGATGAAGAGAAGACCCTTCTGGCTGGATAGTAATGAGCTGGGGAATGAAGGGTTAACAGATCAAGGGGAGAGAGTCAGGGGCTAGAAAATAAAGAGTCTTCTGAGTCATAGCAAGGAGCTTGAGTTAATGCTCAAATTATAATGAAAAGCCACTGGAAGATATTGAGGACAGAAAACACATGATATAATTATTTTTTTAAATCAATTCAGTAGCTTTGTGGGAAAAAATATACAAATGCATACTGGAAATTTGCTGAGAGTAGATTTCGAGTAATCTTACCACACATACAGACACTCAGAATGGTGTGAGGAGATAGATAAGTTAATTAGTTTGACTGTAGTAATTTTTTCAGTTTTGTGCCCAGTCACTCAGTCATATCCGACTCTTTGCTACTCCATAGACTGTAGCCCACCAAGCTCCTCTGTCCATGGTATTCTCCAGGCAAAAATACTGGAGCGGGTTGCCATTTTCTACTCCAGGAGATCTTCCCAACCCAGAGCTTGAACTCAAGTCTCCTGTGTCTCTTGCATTGGCAGGTGATTTTTTTTCCCACTGATGAATATCAAAACATCATGTTGCAGATGTAAAATATAAATAAATGCATTTTTAACTTTCTAATTAAAAATAAAATAAAATTTGACTTTCTCATAAAAAGGAAGGGCTTCCCTGGTGGTTCAGCTGGTAAAGAATCTGCCTGCAATGTGGGAGACCTGGGTTTGATCCCTGGGTTGGGAAGATCCCTTGGAGAAGGGAACGGCTACCCACTCCAGTATTCTTGCCTGGAGAATTCCATGGACTAGTCCATGAGGTTGCAAAGATTCAGACACAACTGAGCAACTTTCACTTTCATAAAAAAGAAATACTAAAGGGAGTGAGATAGAACCCAAGAGATCTGGGGGCAGCTGCAGGATCCCCTGGTCAGGGATGGTAACAGCAGAATTAGTAAGAAGTGGTCAGTATGGGTCATCCTTTTGAGATGGGTCCTAAGGCGCTTGCTAATGGATTGCCCGGTGGTGAGAGAATGAACAGTGGAGTAGGAGGCACAGATAAAAGTTCAGGCTTGTTCTGGTGCAGTCTGTGTTCTCCCTTCCTGTATAGTCCCCATCCTGCTGATCCCTCCTGTATGTATTTCATGTTTCATGTTGTTCCCGCATTGTGATGAGCAGAGTCGTTGCTTTCTTGCTCTACTAATATATTGCTACTTGCTCAACTTTCTCATTAAGAACCATCTTCTTCCACTGTGTTTCTAAGCATGCTTATTTTTCTCCCAATTCTTCGTAAAATTCTTCCTAACAATTTCTTATTATTCTCCATGTACTTTTTTGATGTGTGAAGTTATAGGCCCAAACTCAAGCTATATCCATTTCGGTGTCCCCATCAGAAAATGGACCTGCAACACGAACGGAAACACGGACACTGTCTGGCAAGACTACCTAAAAGGCTGGCCTCCCTGGCCTCCAGGCCTTGGGCTTAGCTATTTAATCCTTTCCTGTCTCTGTAGTGTAACGAGTCATATGAAATACATTGAAAGGTATTCTGGATAGCTGAAGTTAGAGATATAATATAGAGGACACAGAAATATGTGTATGCATCCGTATGTATTTATACGTGCTCAGAATTAGGCTGCTATTTCTGTCTCCAAGTTGCAAAGTCCCCCCTTTATATAGCTGTAATTTTTATTATTAAAAAAGTACAAAACTGAATGAGTCTGGTTTGCTTGTAGAATAGTAAGCTGAGGATGGTTTAATCTAGTTGCTGGTCATACAGACTGTGTGGTGTCTCAGGAACAGAGCTAGGGACTAACATTGATTAGGTACCTGGACATGTCAGGAGCATCACAATGTCCTTTTTGTTGAAATATAGTTGACATACAATGTTATGTTCATTTCAGGTACATTTGCATATATTAAATGATCACCACTATAAGTCTAGTAGCCATCAGCCCCCATACAAAATTTTTACAATATTATTGACCATGTTTCTCCTTTTCTGTTCCATTGATCTGTGTGTCGCTTTTGGTTTTGGTTAATGTAGCTTTGTAATGTAGTTTGAAATCCAGAAACATGATACTTCCAGCTTTGTTCTTGTTTCTCAAAGTTGTTCTGGTTATTAAGGGTCTTCCATGTTTGCATACAAATTTTACAATTATTTTTTTCTAGTTCTGTGAAAAGTGCCATTGGGAATTTTGATAGGGATTGCTTTGACTCTGTTGATTGCCTTGGGTAGTATGGACATTTTAATAATATTCTTCCATGTCATGAGTCCAGTATATCTTTCTATTTGTTTGTGTAGTCTTTACCTTCTTTTATCAATGTCTTATCATCTTCTGCTTCCTTGGTTAGATTTGCTCCTAGGCATTTCTTTTTTATACAGTTGTAAATAAGATTTTTTCTCAATGTCTCTTTATTATAGTTTGTTAGTATAGGAACACATGTTTCTGTATGTTAATTTTCTGCCCTATAATTTTAATGAATCCATTTTTTAGTTCTAATGAGTTTTTGGTGCTGTCTTTAAGGCTTTCTGTAAACAATATCACGTCATCTGCAAAGAATGACAGTTTTACTTCTTTTTCAGTTTCAGTAACTTTTACAACTTGTGTCTTTTTTTAAAAAATGCACATGAAAAATGTAATGTGAATATTAATTTTTCTACAGAAGAGGTATGTATCTATCTATATCTATATGTCTAAAAATACATCATTTTTCTTAACTGTCATATAGAATTTTGTTTAGAAATATAAGTCATGTATCTGTTCACTCCTGGTGAGCATTTAGGTTCTTTCTTCTTTTTTCCTTCTATTTTGCAATTATAAACACCACTGCAATGGCTAGCTTTATTTAGTTTCCTTGAGGATAAATGCAAGAAACCTTCTAGAATATAGGTCTATACTTAGCATTACACTTCAGTGTTTTATGAGATATTGCCAAATTGCTCTCCAAAATGGTTGTTCTAATTATGTTTCCATAGCCATGTATAGTGTTCCCATTTCTTTGCATCCTTGCCAGCACATTAATGTTCTTGGCAATTTGATGACTAGAAATTGTATCTTCTTGTTTGAATTTTCATTTTTCAAATAGCCAAGCATTTTGTCAGAACATTTTGGGTTCCTCTTATGAGTATTACCTGTTCATATGCTTCACCCACTTTCAAATGGGGTTACTTTTCTTTTTCAAGTGGATTTTTGATGGTTTACTAAAATATTCTGCATGTGAATTTGGTTATCTTCTTCCTTTTATGCCCTCTACCTTCAACTTCATGTGTTTTTGTTGAACATACATTTAAATTTTTTTTACATACATGCATCACTGTGAAGAAAGCTAGTGGAGGTGATGGAATTCCAGTAGAGCTATTTCAAACCCTGAAAGATGCTGCTGTGAAAATGCTGCACTCAATATGCCAATAAATTTGGAAGACTCAGCAGTGGCCACAGGACTGGAAAAGGTCAGTTTTCATTCCAACCGCAAAGAAAGGCAATACCAAAGAATGCTCAAACTACCACACAGTTGCACTCATCTCACACGCTAGTAAAGTAATGCTCAAAATTCTCCAAGCCAGGCTTCAGCAATATGTGAACTGTGAACTTCCAGATGTTCAAGCTGGTTTTAGAAAAGGCAGAGAAACCAGAAATCAAATTGCTAACATCCGCTGGATCATGGAAAAAGCAAGACAGTTCCAGAAAAACATCTATTTCTTCTTTATTGACTATGCCAAAGCCTTTGACTGTGTGGATCACAATAAACTGTGGAAAATTCTGAGAGAGATGGGAATACCAGACCACCTGACCTGCCTCTTGAGAAATCTGTATGCAGGTCAGGAAGCAATAGTTAGAACTGGACATGGAACAACAGACTGGTTCCAAATAGGAAAAGGAGTATGTCAAGGCTGTATACTGTCACCCTGCTTATTTAACTTCTATGCAGAGTACATCATGAGAAACGCTGGGCTGGAAGAAGCACAAGCTGGAATCAAGATTGCCAGGAGAAATATCAATCACCTTAGATATGCAGATGACACCACCCTTATGGCAGAAAGTGAAGAGGAACTAAAAAGCCTCTTGATGAAAGTGAAAGAAGAGAGTGAAAAAGTTGGCTTAAAGCTCAACATTCAGAAAACGAAGATCATGGCATCCAGTTCCATCACTTCATGGGAAACAGATGGGGAAACGGTGTCAGACTATTTTGGGGGGCTCCAAAATCACTGCAGATGGTGACTGTAGCCATGAAATTAAAAGACACTTACTCCTTGGAAGGAAAGTTATGAGCAATCTAGACAGCATATTCAAAAGTGGAGATATTACTTTGCCAACAAAGGCTCATCTAGTCAAGGCTATAGTTTTTCCAGTAGTCATGTATGGTTGTGAAAGTTGGACTGTGAAGAAAGCTGAGTGCCGAAGAATTGATGCTTTTGAACTGTGGTGTTGGAGAAGACTCTTGAGAGTCCCTTGGACTGCAAGGAGATCCAACCAGTCCATCTTAAAGGAGATCAGTCCTGGGTGTTCATTGGAAGGACTGATGCTTGAGCTGAAGCTCCAATGCTTCAGCCACCTGATGCAAAGTGTTGACTCATTGAAAAAGACCCTGATTCTGGGAGGGGTTGGGGGCAGGAGAAAAAGGGGATGACAGAGGATGAGATGGCTGGATGGCATCACTGACTCGAAGGACACAAGTTTGGGTAAACTCTGGGAGCTGGTGATGGACAGGGAGGCCTGGAGTGCTGTGATTCATGGGGTCGCAAAGAGTCAGACATGACTGAGCAACTGAACTGAACTGAACTGAACTGAACTGAACTGAAATAACTGAAAATTTATCAAGCATATTTTATCATTTTTCTTTTTGCTTTTTATATGAAACAACCTTCCTTAACACCAGTGTTAACACATTTTTTCTATATTTGCTTCTAATGTTTAAAATTCTTATTTCAGAACATTTACTCCAGTGACCTGGTATCACTGCATTAAATCCAAAGACCAAATGTCAGTGTCCTTCCTACGTAATAATGTGGCTGCATTGGCAGTTACAGAACGTCATTATAAAATATTTCTTTAAGAAAATAATGATGCTCTGTAACTGCCAATGTAGCCACATTATTACATAGGAAGGACACTGACGTTTGGTCTTTGGATTTAATGCAGTGATACCAAGTCACTGGAGTAAATGTTCTATAAGAGAGTTATTTTGGAAAGCAGCACAGGACAATAAATGGATATAGTTTAAGGGCAGACTTGGGTTTTAATTATGACTCTACTCCTGCACCATGTCACACTTTATTTGATCAACCCTGAGCCAAAGAGACTAATAATACATATCATATAAATAGTTGGGAAGACTTGATGAAATGTTTTACGTAAACCACGTGAAGAGATTTTAAAATATTAGCTCCTTCCTTTATGATTTGTCTATGACTTGTGTCCAAAAAGAGAGAAACAATAAGGAAGATTGTAACATTGCTGAATTTCCTTTTATATACCACAGTACTAGGGATACAAGCTCACTTGCGCAAACTGTTCCCGTTTAATTGCTTATGTTTTGCAACTCTGGAAAATCAATTTCCTTAATAATTTGTGTTGTCTAGTTTAATCCCTCTTGAATTGCCTTCATATGGGTTGTCTTCCTGCATTTCCTTTTCCTATTACTGAGTTGTCCTCAGTTGTGTGGTCTGATGTCACCTGTGCTATGCATGATGATGGCTTTAAAGAATTTTCCCTTGACATATTTTTCTCTTTCATGGCTTAAATTGTCCCATAGCCCAGTGTTCCTCTTTTGCATGTCCCTGATCAGCAGGCACACTACATACTTGCTTGGGGTTGGAGGCAGGGGTAGGGAAATATGTACTGGAGGTTGCTGCTGCTGTTACTGCTACTGCTACTGCTGCTGCTAAGTCACTTCAGTCGTATCCGACTCTGTTCGACCCCATAGATGGCAGCCCACCAGGCTCCCCCGTCCCTGGGATTCTCCAGGCAAGAACACTGGAGTGGGTTGCCATTTCCTTCTCCAATGTATGAAAGTAAAAAGTGAAAGTGAAGTCACTCGGTCGTATCCGACTCTTAGCGACCCCATGGACTGCAGCCTACCAGGCTCTTCCGTCCATGGGATTTTCCAAGCAAGAGTACTGGAGTGGGGTGCCATTGCCTTCTCCAGCTGGAGGTTGCAGACCTTAATTACTTAAAGGTCGTGGGGACACTCAGCCCAGCAAACTCTGCCTTTTACAATTGGATTCCCAGCAGCTAATGCAGTCAGCTGGTTAAACAGAATAAAATACATGGTTAGGTCAACCCAGGAAGGTTACCCCAACTTCCTGAGTCATTTACATAATGAATAAAGGCAAGAATAGTCCTGTGTAACCCATAGCACTGACATTATATGACTGTGTTGGTAATCCTGCAGGGCTTACTGAACAACCTAGCCCCAGGGAAGACTTCCCCACAGGAAACATAGGAAAAAAGGAAATACTCATTTCTTCTCTTAACTGCAAATGCCTTTAAACATGTGTTTTTTCAGTCATCCATTGTTCCATGCAAGCCTCAGCCTACCCATAACCAGTGCTGTCGTGGAACTGGCCCTTGCGGTTCTTATTATGATTGCCAGACACACCAGCAATAATTATCAGGAAATTTTGAAAGAGACAAACTTTATTACCTATAAGTTCTAGAAATCACACAACAGACATGGGACCACACAGTGAGGTCAGGAGGGAGGGAGGGAGAGAGAGAGGGAGAAAGAGTGTGGGGCTGCAGGATGAGCATAAGAGCCTAGGGTTCTGCTTTTATTGGGGTCAAGGTGGAGGGTACTGAGGCATTTGCAGGATCACTTTTTATTGGTGAATTTTAAATATAAGAGTGGGAATTTAGGGCTTCCCTGGTGGCTCAGTGGTAGAGAATCCGCTTGCCAATGCAGGTGACAGAGATTTGATCCCTAATCTGGGAAGATCCCACAGGCTGTAGAGCAACTAAGCCTGTGCACCACAGCTACTGAGCCTGTGCTGTTCCCATGCACTGCAAGCAAAACCCAAAGGCCCTAGAGCTGGTGCTCCACAATAAGAAAATTCACTGCAATGGGGAGCCCGAGCACTGCAGCTACAGAGTAGCCCCCACTCTCCGCAACTAGAGAAAAACCCAAGCCACAACAAACACCCAGCACAGCCATAAATAAATCAATCAGTGCAGTTCAGTTTAGTCTCTCAGTAGTGTCCAACTCTTTGCGACCCCATGGACCGCAGCACGCCAGGCTTCCCTGTCCATCACCAACTCCCAGAGCTTGCTCAAACTCATGTCCATGGAGTCAGTAATGCCATCCAACCATCTCAATGCTCTGTTGTCCCCTTCTCCTCCTGCCTTCAAACTTTCCCAGCATCAGGGTCTTTTCTAAGAAGTCAGTTCTTCTCATCAGGTGGCCAGAATATTGGAGTTTCAGCTTCAGCATCAGTCCTTCCAATGAATATTCAGGACTGATTTCCTTTAGGATTGACTGGTTGGATCTCCTTGCAGTCCAGGGGACTCTCAAGAGTCTTCTCCAACACCACAGTTCAAAAGCATCAGTTCAAAATAAATAAAGAGTGGGAATTTAATGACTAGGAAGAGAAAAAACAAGCAGCCCAGTGGTCAGTTATCTGGAAACCAACCAAGATTTCGAAAACAGAGAAGGGAGGAAAAGGGGCCTGGCTCTTTAACTATTCCTGTGGTTGGCAATGCATTTATTCAATATAACCATCTTTGAAAAAGATGCCTCATTGTAATGGATGTCTTGGTAATCAACACCTATGTCAGCCACTTGCAAAAAAGAGAAAACCCAACTCTCAGGGCTTAAATTTACTCATTAATTCATTTATTCCTTCTTTCAAGGAACACACAATAAATACCATCATATGCCTGATCCTAGAGCTTTTAAAGTTAGAAAACTCTAATATGTGTCCTGCAGAATCTTAGTGAGCTGGAAGGATAAACTAATACTTTTAAAGATATGTGGTGGCGGCACAGAGACACAGCAGAGAGAAGGGAGATATTAGAACAACTTGGCAAAGGAGATGACTGTGGCATTGAGCTTCAAGGGATGGGCAACTATGGAGGCAAGGGAGAACAGCATGGGGCAAAGAAATGTGGGAGAAAATTCATTCCCTTTTCATGCTAACAAGGGGTCCACTTTGAGTAGAGATAAGAGGTCTCCCTTATTCAGGAGGGCATGCTATGTGACCTTGGACTTGTCATCTCTGAACTTAGTATCACTGAACTCTAATTTCTTTACTTGTCAAGTGATGAAAGATTCAGGATTAAGCTAGCAGTGAAAGATAATATGATTATAGTAACTGGAGCTACTATTTCTTGAGTACTTACTATGACAACTATCATGCTTTATATAGATTATCTCACTCAGTTATTAGACAAGAATGTTTTACTTTAAATATTATGGCTATCCAGATTTTATTTGGGAGTTTGTTGATAGTAGAACATTCAGTTGACTCTGGCCAGTGGACAGTGGACCCTGGGCCACTAGGCTCTGAATAAATGTGATCACAATCTTCCTGTGGGGGTAAATAAGAGTACCCAGGGAATGTCAAATGAGGAGAGAAGCAGGCACAGGACCAGATCCTGAGGATGTTCATTCTTTGTGACATGTGAAAAATCTCACAAAGGAAACCAAGAAAAGAAGAGCAGAAAGGGAGACTGGAGAAGGTGAAAACAGATTTTACCCACTTCCAGATTTGTAGGAATAGACACTAAAATTCCTTTAAAAATTTGCACTAAAAATTTGCACCAAAATTTCTCTTGCTATTGATGTCTGCTCTCATATACCCCATTGCAGATTATAATCCCTATATAACTACCCGAAAGTAGAAGCTGAGTTTTTACATTTATTTAATTTTTGTTAAGGTATGTTTAAATTTAAGTAGTCCCATGTTTCCAGTGACTATGATATTGGACAATGTAGCTTTAGAATGACAAGTAAAATATAACGCAAAGAGCTATAGCTAAAAAGATAATGGAAAAGATGGAATAAGAAAAAAATGTTGATTATTTCAAAACAAAGGAAGGAAAATGAATTAAAAAATAAATAACAGATGGGGCAAATATAAATAAACAGCAAGTTAGCGAACTTAAATGCATATCAGGACTTCCATGGTAGTCCGTTGGTTAAGAATCCGCCTGCCAACGCAGGGGATGCAGATTTGATTCCTGATCTGGGAAGATCCCACGTGCAGCAGAGCAATTAACCTCATGAACTGCAACTGCTAAAGCCCACGCACCTAGAGCCTGTGCTCCGCAACAGAAGCCACCGCAGTGAGAAGCCCATGCACCACAACTCCAGAAATCCCTCTTGCAGCAATGATGACCCAGCACAACCAAAAATAAATAAGTAAATCTTTAGAAAGAAATAAGAAACACAAGTAAAACTAAGACAACACAAAACACTATTAAATATTTTTAATCCATATCAACAATTATATAATATCTATATAAATAGATTAAATGCTCTAATTAAAAATGGATATTGTCAGATAAGACTTTTAAAAAGACCCAGTTATTTGCCATTTCAAGAGACATATTCTAAACATAAAGGTACAAATAGCTGAAAGTAAAAGATTCAGAAAAACTATGTCGTGGAAATAATAGCCATTAGAAAATTGGTGTGAATGTTGATTGAAACATTAAAAATATTTTTTAAAGAAAGCTGGTCTGGAACTATTAATATCAATCAAATGAATGCAAAAATGGTTTGACCAGAAAGACATAAGAATCCTATGTATATTACTTTAAAATCTGAATTTAAATATATGAAGCAAAATTAAAAGAACCAAAAAGTGAAGTAAACAATCTACTATTATAGTTGGAAGTTTTAATACAGGTCATTCTCCAATTTATGAGGAAGCCAACAAAAGTCAGAAAGGATATTGATGTGAATCATACTGTTTACCAACTTGGCCTAACTGACAGTTATACACCATCATATTAAAAAACCACAAAATAAATATTTTCAGTTGAACAAGAGACATTAGCAAACATAGGCATATGCTGTATATAGAATGCTATATAAAGCTGTATAAAGCGTTCTCAATAAATTTCAAAGAACTAAAATCACACAAATAGGTTCTCTGATTACAATGAAATTAATTAGAAATTAACAACAAAAAGATAACTATAAAATCCAAAAATATTTCAAAACTAAGTAACACATTCTAATTAATCCATGAGTCAAATTGAAAGCACAATGAAAATTAGAGCATATTTTGAACTAAAATATTATAAAATTATAGACTATCAGAATTTGTGAGATATAGCTAAACAATGATTTAGAGGAAATTTTCTATTTTTAAATGTATGTATTAGAAAAGGAGAAATGTCTGTAATCAGTGGTAAAATTTGACCTCAAGAAGCTAAAACAAAGAGCAAATTAAACACAAAAAGGCAGAAAGAAGGAAATACTAAAGAACAGAAATTAATTAAATAGAAAAATGTCCACTAAAAGGAGAAGTAATAAAAAAATTCTGGTATGTTCATACAATTGGACACTAACAATGCATTAAGGACTATTGATAATTCTCAAAAATACTATTTGATTGAAATATATCTAGCACAAATGTTC
Organism: Oryx dammah; assembly: GCF_014754425.2. Lineage (NCBI taxonomy): Eukaryota > Metazoa > Chordata > Mammalia > Artiodactyla > Bovidae > Oryx > Oryx dammah. The sequence continues at coordinate 67,542,054 of NW_024070213.1, forward strand.
TTTGTATATGATATTCAAGACTGGGCTAAAGTATCATAATAGAAGTGACGCTAGAGGTTACATGTGGGACTATTGACAGAAGAGGTACAAAGGAACTTTCTGGGTTGATGACACTGTTCTACATCTCGTACTAGAAGAAGGTTACAAAGGTCTATATGTAGGTAAATATCAAACTATACAATTATTATACACAATTCTTTACTATCTATAAAGCACAGCTTAATTTTAAATAAAAAGTTCAAAGCAACATTTAAAGAATATGCTTTCCATGGGTTAATAAAGAGATGTATGTGGATGTGTTAACTTTAAGAACTTGTTGGAGAAACAAAGGGAGATGTTGAACAGGTAGTGAAGAATCATTTCAATGGAATAGTGAGGATGAAATCCAAGTAAGATTGGGTCAAGAAAATAGGAAGCCACCAGAAAGACAACAAATTCAGACCACGTTATACTGTATTGCTATATAGGAGAGTAGAGATAGGGGAAAGATGAGAATGAGAGAAAGAGAGGGAGAATTTTATAAAGGAAGAGAGAGCATTTATTTCATATAGAGAAGATGAAAATGCAAGTGCTCATTGCTCAGTCATATCCAACTCTTTGCGACCCCATGGACTGTATCCTGCCAGTCTCCTCTGTCCATGGAATTCTCCAGGCAAGAATACTGGAGTGGGTAGTCATTGCCTTCTCCAGGATATCTTCCTGACCCAGGGATCAAACCCAGGTACCAGATAAGGTGAATCTAAGTAGAGGGTAAGAGCTTAGATAGGAAGGAGGACAATTTTCCACTGAAAGAGGAGAGTAGTTATAATGAGCAACTACAACTACAAATGCTGGTAGATTTATATATTTATCATAGGAAGCATGGTATAATTTCTTATCTGAATGCATCTTCCTCAGTAAAGCATGAGATGAATCCAGCTGACAGAGAGAAGAATGTGAGAGACTTGAGGACATAAGAGGAAATATAATCATATGAGAATATAAAAGTAAATTTATTAGAAGAATGTCAGCTTTTTAGGCCCATTTGAGACTGTGCTTGTGCTTAGTTGCTCAGTCATGTCCGACTCTTTGCAAACCCATGGACTGTAGCCCATCAGGCTCCTCTGTCCTCTGTCCACAGGGATTCTCCAGGCAAGAATACTGGAGTGAGTTGCCATGCCCTCCTCCAGGGGATCTTCCCAACCCAGGGACTGAACCCAGGTCTGCTGCATTGCAGGTGGATTCTTTACCATCTAAGCCACCAGGAAAGCCCAAGAATTCTGGAGTGAGTAGACTATCCCTTCCCCAGGGAACTTCCCGACCCAGAATGGAACCAGGGTCTCCTGCATTGCAGGAGGAAAATGTGAGATTAGTAATCACAAATTTTAATGATACATAGTTGTGCAATTTTTTTCCAACAATATTTAACTGCTCTAGACCACATGTTGTTTTAGGTATAAGTTGGATGTTCTCACATATAATAATTTTATCTTAATGGATTACTCAGATAATTACATGCTAAGTCAACTTTACTGTCCACCTTTGTATTAGATATACTAACTTAATTCATTCTCATCCATTTTCATGGAAAAATCTTCTCAAACAGTTCTCATCCACTCCATTCTTTAAAATTGTTGTTTCTGTTTTTAGCGAGAAAATATTAAGCTGAAGTATCCTAAAACTGTGAGTTCCTCTGTTATATCAATGAAAGCTTTATATTCGATTTTAAATTTTAAGTAAAAAAAACTAAAATGGAATTTTAAAGGATAGCTATATTCATAAGGGCTTCTTAATTTTATATCTAGTTACCCAGTTTATTTTAAACTTTGATATTTGCAAGTCTTCAGTGTGTTGGAAGAGTGTCTATAAACTGAATTCAGGCCATGATTATCAGAAGTACGAAATGAAAACAAAATAATCTCAAAGAAAGCCATAAGATGTTTGTGAAATAAAGCAAATTTTTCAGCCTTAATTTCATAAAGATGCTATGAAGAATAATGAATTTTAGTGATAATTTAATTTAAATGACTCTTACTTCAAATAAACAACTGTACATCAAAAAATTACATGAAACTCCGTTCTCTAGAAGCAGGAGAAAATTCTCAACAACAATAAGATATTCATGAAATAAAGCAAATTTTTCAGCCTTAATTTTATACAGATGCTTTGAACAAAAAAATGAATTTTAGTTATGATTTAATTTAAATTAACTGTTCCCTCAAATGATCCTAAACCAAAGAAAAATATGTGATTCACTTCTGAAAAAGCAGGAGAAATTGTGCAAAGAGAAATTGATCACATTTAGCAAGTGCCTACTTAGTTCCAGGGGTTCCTGATGGTTCAGCAGTAAAGAATCCACCCTCCAGTGCAGGAGGCACAGGTTCGATCCCTGGGTTGGAATATCACCTGGAATAGGAAATGGTAACCCACTATAGTATTCTTGCCTGGAAAACTCCATGGACAGAGGAGCTTGGTGGGCTCCAGTCCAGGAGATTGAAAAAGAGTCAGATTTGACTTCATTTCAGTCTCTCACTCATGTCCAAATCTTTGCGACCCCATGGACTGCAACATCCAGGCTTCCCTGTCCATCACCAACTCCCGGAGCTTGCTCAAACTCATGTCTATCAGGTCAGGGATGCCATCCAACCATCACATCCTCTGTTGTCCCCTTCTCCTCCTGCCTTCAATCTTTCAAGATTTGACTTAGCAACTACATAACTTTGTTTCAGGTTCTAGTCAAGCATTTTTATCAGGACTCTCCAAAAGCTATTATTCATGATGCATCTCACCAAGGAGTAAAACTGGATTTGCTCTTGAAAACTGTTAACATTTAGAATAAAGTATAGTCTGATGTGTATTTTTCTTTATTATGGAAATGTGTAAGTGAACTCATTCAATTAACTATTGTGAAGAGACTGCAAATGCTTTTCCCCAGAGAAGGACATAGAAAGATCAAAAATGTCTAACTTTTGAACCATTATTACCCACATACAAAAGTTCAGCTTACTCTGCTTTATTATAGAAGGTACTGTGGTTGTTTGAAGTAATAAATGCAAAAGTTCCTCTACACTGCATACCAGATTACATGTTTCACTTCAACATCTCTGCAGCTATTACAATTTAAATGGCAACAAAAGAGAGAGCTAAGGATATTATGTGACTTGGTCCCTCTGAATACAACACTTTGCTCCTTTTACAAGAAATCATAGTGTTAAACATCTTCCATAAAGCAGCAGTATGTGTTTTTTGTGAGAAATACTTTGCCTCAAAATCATTTAAATGAGTCCCAAAGAAAGGCAATGCCAAAGAATGCTCAAACTACCACACAATTGCACTCATCTCACATGATAGTAAGGTAATGCTCAAAATTCTTCAAGCCAGGCTTCAGCAATGTGTGAACTGTGAACTTCCAGATGTTCAAGCTGGTTTTAGAAAAGGCAGAGGAACCAGAGATCTAATTGCCAACATCCGCTGGATCATGGAAAAAGCAAGAGAGTTCTAGAAAAACATCTATTTCTGCTTTGTTGACTATGCCAAAGCCTTTGCTGTGTGCATCACAATAAACTGGAAAATTCTGAAAGAGATGGGAATACCAGACCACCTGACCTGCCTCTTGAGAAACCTATATGCAGGTCAGGAAGCAACAGTTAGAACTGGACATGGAACAAAAAACTGGTTCCAAATAGGAAAAGGAGTGCATCAAGGCTGTATACTGTCAGCCTGCTTATTTAACTTCTTTGCAGAGTACATCATGAGAAATGCTGGACTGGAAGAAACACAAGCTGGAATCAAGATTGCCGGGAGAAATATCAATCACCTCAGATATGCAGACGACACCACCCTTATGGCTGAAAGTGAAAAGGAACTAAAAAGCCTCTTGATGAAAGTGAAAGAGGAGAGTGAAAAAGTTGGCTTAAAGCTCAACATTCAGAAAACAAAGATCATGGCATCTGGTCCCATCACTTCATGGGAAATAAATGGGGAAACAGTGGAAACAGTGTCAGACTTTATTTTGGGGGCTCCAAAATCACTGAAGATGGTGATTGCAGCCATGAAATTAAAAGACACCTACTCCTTAGAAGGAAAGTTATGATCAACCTAGACAGCATATTGAAAAGCAGAGATATTACTTTGCCAACAAAGGTCCGTCTGGTCAAGGCTATGGTTTTCCCAGTAGTCATGTATGGATGTGAGAGTTGGACTGTGAAGAAGGCTGAGCGCTGAAGAATTAATGCTTTTGAACTGTGGTGTTGAAGACTGTTGAGAGTCCCTTGGACTGCAAGAAGATCCAACCAGTCCATTCTAAAGGAGATCAGCCCTGGGTGTTCTTTGGAAGGAATGATGCTAAAGCTGAAACTCCAGTACTTTGGCCACCTCATGTGAAGAGTTGACTCATTGGAAAAGACTCTGATGCTGGGAGGGATTGGGTGCAGGAGGAGAAGGGGACGACAGAGGATGAGATGGCTGGATGGCTTCACTGACTCGATTTTCGTGAGTTTGAGTGAACTCCAGGAGTTGGTGATGGACAAGGAGGCCTGGCATGCTGCGATTCATGGGGTCGCAAAGAGTCGGACACGACTGAGCAACTGAACTGAACTGAACTGAAGAGAAGTTTAGGTATAAACTTCATGCTGGGTTCAAAGATTTATAAAACCAAGCAAGAATTTTTAGTCACTATGTTTTTCTCAGCAAAAGCTTGATTTTTATGAGTGTGAATAAAATGGATAAATCCATGGATTTGTGCTACAGAAAACCTCTTATTTGATATAAAGATTCACTCTATCAATTTCACTAAGACAATTTAGAGTCAATACATAAATCCATCTGTTCTTGATAAAAATTCTAAATTTTGAAAATGACCACATTTCTTTCAATCAACTTGACAGCTTTTTAAAGATAAGAGAACAAAATTCATGGACTTAGCAAGGTGAAATGATTTAACAATGAAATGCTCAGAATATATTTCAGGTACCAAAATATGACCAATGGCATATTTGGACACCATACTTCCTAAACTAAAAATCATCCTCTAGCTTGTGGGAATGCCTCTGGTTAGTGTAAATGCCAACAATCCCCAAATTTTGGAAATAATTAAAGAAAATGTAACATGGCCCATTATCGTTATTAATTATAGCAGCTAAATTTAAAAACATTCAGGTCAGCCAGAATGCATGGCAGTGGGCATTTCTAGCAATGGTCTGAACAACTTTAATGTTTCATGCAACATTTTAATATATATTTTATAAGGTATATATAGATATTGAAATATTAATATTCATGTGATGCTGTACAGTTTCCAAAGCACTTTTTCATAACTTATTTGCCCCTCACAACAAATCCATTGAAATAGAGTTGCCATCCCAGTTTTGCAATTTATAACATGATTAGGAAGATGTGACATGGGGACTCAAACACTGATCCTCCATTTTCTAACTCCCCAAGCCAAACTTTTTCCACTGAATCATTCTGAATCTCTACAGATATGATATGCTCTGTCTGTACTCATATATAAATATATCTGTAAATAACTTGGATCCCCAGATACTTAGGAAGTCTTCAACAGTGAAAACAGAAACCACAAGGTACTATAACACTGTGTGATGTGGAAAACCCACCATCATGTTTTTGTTATTGTTCAGTAACTAAGCTGTGTCCAACTCTTTGCGACTCCATGAATGCCAGGCTTCCCTGTTCTTCACTATCTCTCTCAGTTTGCTCAAACTCATGTCCATTGAGTCAGTGATACCATCCAACCATCTCATCCTCTGTCACCCCTTCTCCTATTGCCTTCAGTCTTTCCCAGCATCAGGGTCTTTTGCAATGAGTTGGCTGTTCATATCACTATAATGTGGCAAGGGGCAAATCACAGTAGAAGATGTTCTTTGTAGAGAATGAACTTGTGAGTTTTATAAACCACCTAGAGATACTAGTTTATAAAGACTTCTTTATTTTTACCATACAGAGATAGTCACAGAGAATAATGTGTCAGAGGACTGCTTAAAATGAGAGATTTTAACCAGATGATCAGCATCAAACATGTTACAATAATAATCAGATCCTTAAATTGTTTCTTTTTATTTATTTAATGAATATATATTGAGTGCCTACCCTTTGCCAAGTATTGTACTTAATGCAAGGATAGAGCAGTAAATAAAAAGGACATGGGCTCACCTTCGTGAATTACAGTCTACTGAGGGTGATAAATACTATTTTAAAAATAAAATCCAATCCTGTAATTACCAATATGGGCAAAATATAAAGGGAAAGGGCTGTTTTCTATGTGATAAGATCTGAGAGGTACTTAATATAAATGGAAGGATTAGGAAAGGCCCCTTTGAAGAAATGATATTGACTCTGAAATTTAAAGAATGAGTTATCAATCACTTTTATCCTCTACTATCTTTTAATATTATATCTTTTATCTTGCTTATGCAATATTAATAATAAATTGAAACAAATTTTGAAATACTGAAAAGAAGCTGCCAGTTTATAGGGACAGACTGTATATGGGGATTAATGGTGTCATAGAATTAGAAGGTAAATTACCATTACTGCTATTCATATATCAGTCTATTATTGCTATATTCAATTTGTATAAAAACAACTCTAAGTTCTCAGTGATGTATAATGGCAAGGATTTATTTTCACAGATGAGAGTTGGCATATCTCTCATCCTTGGACCAATAGAGCTTTTTTCCTTCTCATAGCAATGATAAAGGTACAAGAGGGAATTCAGAAACATGGGAGGCCTCTTAAGTCCTGGTTGAGCTGGTCCTGGATATTATAACTTCTGCCCTGTTCCATTGCCAAGAGCAAGCCATGTGGCCAAACTCAAAGCCAAAGGACGGGGAAGTATACTGCACCCATTAAAAGGCCACAGAAAGGACGTGGATGAAGAGAGAGGTAAAATATTAGAGGCAGTACATTATTCTACTGCAACTGCTATGGATTCTCCTAACAGATGTATCCCTGACAGAGGTATATGTCAACCATGTATCCAATAACTGACTTCAATAAACTACTCACATGATTTTCTGAATATGAATTCAGTGTATATTAAAAAGACCTGACTGGTTATAATAAATCCAGTCTAAATGACAAATTACAACTTGTTGTCAACAGACCAGCTATTCTGTGCTTGATGTGAGAAACACAATGCCTAAACATGTTGCTCTTGTTATTCCACATGCAAAAAATATTGATTGAGCATGCTAAGAAATATCAAGCAATATGAGAGAAAGCATACAAGTCTGAAATAGTAATCTCAATCTCACATCAGAAGCCTGGACAAATGAAATGTGTATCCAGTCCCTACCAAGCCAAGGATGATGTGACCAACATGTGATAAGATGCCAGAAATGTGGAAGTCATAATCTGTATGAACAGAAGCTCTGAGTATGCTGCGCTACATAGTGACTCAGCTATCTGAATCATAGTACTCCCGGAGCTCAGAGGAGGGAGAAGTTGTTCTGGAATGAGAGGTGGGCCTTATGGCACGATAGGATCTACATTGGCCAAGACCAAGTAGAGGGAGATCCTTGGAGAGGGAATGGTTTTTGAAAATCCTTGTAGACTTCCCTGTTGGTCCAGTGGTTGAGAATCTGCTTGCCAACACTGGGGACACAGGTCCAGGAAGATCCCACATGCCACGGGGCAACTCAGCCCATGTGCCACAACTACTGAAGCCCACCCTCTAGAGCCCATTCTCTGCAACAAGAGAAGCCACCACAATGAGAAGCCCGCTCATCTCAACCAGAGAGTAGCCCCCACTCAGCCCAACTAGAGAAAGGCCATGCACAGCAACAAAGGCTCTGCACAGCAGAGCCAAAAATTAATTTAAAAAAAATGCTTGTGATTAGGCACGTACATAGCACATTCGAGAGACACACAGACTATGTAATGTAGAGTGTTTCTTGGGAATAATAATAGTAAACTAGCTAACCACATATAGTGGATACTGTGAGCCAGGTATGTGTCTAATCTTTTATATATACCTCTATGTCAATTAGAAGATAGTGCTCTACTAAGTGTTTTTTGTTAATTTATTTTATTGAAGTATAGTCATTTTTTAATGTATTCATGTCTGCAGTACAAAAAAGTGATTCATATATATATATAACTTCAGAGAAGACAATGGCACCCCACTCCAGTACTCTTGCCTGGAAAATCCCATGGACAGAGGAGCCTGGTGGGCTGCAGTCCATGGGGTCACTAAGAGTCGGACATGACTGAGCGACTTCATTTTCACTTTCACGCATTGGAGAAGGAAATGGCACCCCACTCCAGTGTTCTTGCCTGGAGAGTCCCAGCGACAGGGGAGCCTGGTGGGCTGCCGTCTATGGGGTCGCACAGAGTCGGACACGACTGAAGTGACTTAGCAGCATATATATAACTTAGAGTTACTGATTTAATGGCATCCCACTTCATTAAAGAGCAGAGAAATTCATTGAAAGAGTCATAAATCATAAATTATAAATAAAGGAGAACTCCAAGCAAGAACTGCCTTTTGCCCCTTTATCTCTGTTCTACCCCCTGAATTTATAGCTAAATATTGCAAAAACATATGTATCTAGGAAGAAGTAAAAGATCAATTTCAGAATTCTAAGTTTAAAAGTAGGGACTAGATTGATTTATCAGAGTCAGTTGATTATCAGATCTAGTATCTTTTCAGACTGTGTAGAGACAAGAAAGTGACACAAATAATATAAATAACTTGAGCAAGAAGGGTGGCCTGTATCTACTGACTAATCCTTATAAGCCGGACTGTCATGGCATAATGTAATCTGGTGACCTGAGCCTGTTTTGGGGTCGTATGAAGCCATTTATATATAAAAAATGAATGGTGAGGCAATGAAATTATTGGCTGAAAATGATGGAGTTACAGAACTGGAAGTGGACACAGAAGCTATGAGATCTAGTAGTGTCCCCCTCCCAGTCTGACAAAAGATAAATTGAAATAAGAAAGATCAAATTCAAAGCCACACTGAAAGAGCAGACACTGGCACCAGAAAAGTGATAAACAAGCGTCTGATTCCAAGGCCATTTCAATATTCAGAAAATATCTTCTAAAAACACTTGAAAAGTGGAAATGTTCTAGACAGAAATGGATTCAGAACATTTACATACTAGCTGTGTGACTTTGGCAAATTGCTTGATTTTTGCCCAAATCCAGCTTCACTATCCATAATTATAAAATAGCTATACTAAAAAGTACTTCATAGCATCCTTTTTAGGATTCAATGAGATAATAAATGTAAAATTGTCTCTACTTAAGGCAAGGTCATTAACTGGAAGTCTCAAGGTGTTTATTTAGCCTGGAGAGTTTTTGTAAATTTTTTAGAATAGCCTAAGATGATAAAAATCTGGATATTTCATATAAAATTTTAGGGTTTGGGTTTTTCTGTGGAAATAAAATCTGGCAGTATAGGCTTTTCATTTGCCTTTAGCCACAATTAGGAACACATAAATAACAGTCATCACTACACAAGCTCATCCACTGTGTCACAGCCCATGTCAGTCATCACTGAATATGCCTGGCTCATGTTGGCGTTAAGATACCTACCCTTGACTTAAGACTTGGTTCAAATATCAGGGTTTGTTATGATTCAGATCTGATGATCCATATGCAAAATACAAACTGATACATACTTTCTATAGAACTAAACAAATTAAAATAAAGGAGAAATAGATATAAGCACATGTGTCTCACAGTAAAAAAGTTGTGAAAAATAAACTATTCTTGCAAAATAATTCCTGAACGTAATGGTCCAGCTATACATTTCTTTCTTCTATTATAAATTAATCTGTTTGGAAAGAGAAGCCATTGACGTAAATCTCTTCTCTTTCTACAAGATTGCAAATTAAATGCTACTTCTAGAACAGTGAGAAGCATTTGCTCAGAGGAACTGGGTGGGAGAGTGTCTTAAGCTGCATGGCTCCATCCATCTCCTGGTTTCAAATAGCTAAAGTCAAGCATGAAAGTCATGGAGAGGAAAATTAAAAAGTGGCAAGAAAAATTGCTGTCCTCTCTGTACTGCAATTTTGTTCATTTTTTCTTTTCCTGCTTAACTTTAGTACTTAAGAAACCATTCCTGTAGAATGCATAACCTGTATTTTTACAATTTAAAAAGATAAGTTTTTGTTAACTTTGCAATGTGTAATAGGTACATTGGATTAGGCACATCACAAAACAATACTTCCTTTTAAACTGTTTTTTCAGCCTTGCTTAGACATAATTGACATATGGTATTGTTTACGTTTAAGGTGTACAGCATGATTTGATACACACTTATACTGTGAAATGATTATATGAAGGTTACTGTCTCCACCAAAATCAATCTATTGCTTCCACTCAAAAACCTCTTTCTCCCTGAATGTTTTTGGGGATTAAAATTCACTTTCAGATGGCTGCTGCAATATTATTGAACATGTGTGATAGACATTACTAACTTCTCATCAATATGGGATTCCTCTTTTCTTTGGTTTTACACACAGAGAAACATACTTCCCTCCCACCATGGCCATGTGATTTGCTTTGGCCAATGTACTTGAATAAAGTGACATTAAGTCATTTTATGAGGGAGTATTTAATTGCCGGTGCTCAGTCCTCCACTTCATTCCTTTCTTTGCATTAGGCAGATAGAAATCCCTAACAGCCTAGAGAACTGAATGACTAATGGAACAGGTCACTTCTGCTGATCCTTGGACATGTACCAGGGGCAAAATAAATGAACTTCTATGGTTTTAAGTCATTGAGATATTGGAGGATATTTGTTACTCATGCATAACATGATTTATCCTAACTGAAGTAGATATGGGAAAGAGCTATCCAATTGGATGTTTATTCTTTGTACAGTAATTAAAGAATTTGAGTATGAGAGTATATATTTTATTCCTTTGCTTATCTTTCAATAGCAGACGATCTAAAAGATGATATGCTGTGATAAAAGATAGTACCCATCTTAACACACATGTGAACAAGTGTGGACTTATTTCTTAAACTGATGAAAAGAAGCAACCTATGAAAATGCCTTTTTAATTTCAAGAAAGTATTTCAGCTATAGTATGTTGGCATGCTGCAGTCCATGGGGTCGCAAAGAGTCAGACACAACTGGGCGACTTAACAACAGCAAAAGCAAATGCTAGATATCATTGGAAGCAATTAATTTTTTGTTGTTACTTAAAAGACTGCCTCAGTCATATCTGACTCTTTGCCACCCCATGGACTGTAACCCACCAGGCTCCTCTGTCTATGGAATTCTCCAGGCAAGAATATGGGAGTGGGTAGCCATTCCCTCTCCAGGGGATCTTCCTGACCCAGGGATTGAACCCAAATCTCCTGCATTGCAGACAGATTCTTTACCATCTGAGCCACCAGGAAAGCCCAAAAAGACCGTAAAATATGGTCTTGTATGTACCATACAATATGATTTGCCTGCCCATGGATAATCCGTGATTCAGTTCAGTTCAGACACTCAGTTATGTCCGACTCTTTGCAACCCCATGGACTGCAGCACGCCAGGCTTCCCTGTCCATCACCAACTCCTGGAGCCTACTCAGTCTCATGTCCATCGCATCAGTGATGCCACCCAACCATCTCATCCTCTATTGCTTCCAAAAAAATTAATAATTAGTTGACTAAATATAGAAGGGTTGTCCATGCAACACCCTGTATTTAAATTTTGATAGAGACTTGTATATTGTTCAACAAAGGGACAAAAATATTCATCAAATCCTACTCTAAACAGTCAACAAGAAAATAGGTAAATCATAACATTGAATGGGTTAAATAATGCTCTATGAAAAGAAATGTAACTAAAGCTAAGAAGCATAGATTTTTACCTTTTCTTCTAGAGCTATGAGATATAATTTTCTAGAGTCTATCTCAAAATATTCCATTTAATACAATATGGGCACACTCCCTAGAGATTATTTAAATTTTAGATCATAAAATTACTACAAGTACATTTCTTTTAAGAGCACAGCAAAATATAGTTAAGATAAAATCATCTAAATATTCTGTCACACCTGTTATATCTCCTTTTGTTTGTGTGCATGTATCATAGTTCTGTATTTAGATTTTTCCTCTTGATAGTTTATTATAGACATATTTTAATAGCATTAATATTCTCCAAAGCATGTTTTCATATATGTGTAGTAATAATGACAACTGTTAATAGTAACTACCAATTGTTGAGCTCTGCTCCTGGGGAATTCTAGGTATTATACAAAGCACTGTACGTAACTTCAGTTAATCCTTAGAACAATCTTAAGTCACAGGCATTTTTGTATTCCTCTTTCAGACCAAGCAACAGTCTCCAAGAAGTAACTTTCTCAAGGACATAATACTTAGAAAGAACTGGGATTCAAAGCAGGTCTGTGTCCTCCAAGGCTGATGGTTTTAAGCACAAAACTCTCTGGGCTAAAAAAATAATTCATCCTTTAGGGTATACTTAAATTTTAATGGACTTCCTTGGTGGCTCAGCCAGTTAAAGCGCCTGTCTACAATGCGGGAGACACGGGTTTGATCAACCCCTGTACATAAATTTGAAGCATCTTTTAAAAGATGTTCCTAGGATCAATTACTTGAAGTAGAACTATCAAATCTGAGGATTTTTAACACGCAGAAGATTCTTGGTCTATGCTGCCAAATTGACCATTAGAAACATTTACCAGATAACTTTTCCACCGGCGGTGAAAAGAATTTCCTGTTTTACCCAACCTCCACCGAAAGAAGTGTTTTGAAAAATCTTTATTCTGTATCTTATTATTGTCTTATTTTTCATTAATTTATAACTACTGATTTTTAGATATATTCATATGAACTTTGGCTATTTGTACCTTTTTAAAAATACCCTCTTCACTATTTGGTCCATTTTTTTTTAATTAATGAATACATTTTATATTTAATAATTTGTAAGAATTTTTGCTATATTAAGAATGTTAAATTTTTTTCAGTCATGTGTGTTGCAAGTACTTCTCCAATTTTTTTTGCCTTTTAATTTAAAAAATTTTATGTAGTAAAATCAGTATTTTAGTTTTGGTTTTTCTTTACTTTTAGGGCTGGAAATTCTTTATGTTTTTATATTTAGGTCTTCTTAATTTTACTTTGAACTCTTTAAGCCCTCAGGAATTCATTTTAATAAACATGTGAGAGAAATTTCTTTGTATTTGTTGTTCAAATAATGCATTGCTTGTTTTATTCATTCAAAAATCTTGCAGTTCGCGTTGGTTCAAAATGCTACCTTTATCCTGATAGAAATTCCGTTGTATTGTATATTAGAGTCTATTCCTTGTTTTCTATTCCCATGTCTATAACTTATTCACTTGTCACTACTAGGGTTCATTAATTACTGATATTTTCTTTGTTTAAATATTTGGTAGTGAAAGTTCCCACACAAAATTTTTCTTTCTTAAAATGTCTAGGACATTCTCACCCATTTCTTCTTCCAGATGATTTTATAGATAATTTTAAAACCTCATAATAGAAGTCTTTTGAGATTTTTATTCAAATTATTCAAAACATTCAAAATACTTTGTAGAGAATTACATTTCTAAAGTAGTCTTCTGGGGATAATTGCCAGTGTTAAACCCTAAATCATCTTACTGCAATTCAAGACATTTTTATTAATCTATGAGCTTAAATGGAAACTTCCCAGGGAATATTTCATAGTCCTGTCTATAGCCCTAGTAAACCTGGTATTACCATGTAATTTACATCAAAACTAATGAAAATATAAATAATAATAGGAATAAATTTTCTCTTTATTTTTCTTTTGGTATCCATATTGGCTCTGAATCCTATAGTGTAGTGTTAGTCACTAAGTCATGTCCGACCTGACTCTGTGATCCTATGGACTGTAGTTTGCCAGGCTCCTCTGTCCATGGGGTTCTGCAGGCAAGAATACTGGAGCGGATTGCCCTTCCCTTCACCAGAAGATCTTCCCAACCCAGGGATCAAATCCAGGTCTCCTGAGTTGCAGGCAGATTCTTTACCATTTGAGCTACAGGGAAGTCCTCTATATCCTATATCTAACAATAAAATGCAGAAATTCCATGCTTCTTTAGTGGCAAAGAATCTAATATATAAATAAAGTCTGATCAATAAGCATTTCTAAGTTCAGGGAATTCTGAGAGGAACTTCTGATCTTCTTTTAGTTTTTTTTCCTACCTATGCAATTGGTGAATTTTTTACAATAATTTTTTACTTCTCCTAATCACTGTAGTGTCCTGTCTCACAGTCATGTGTAGCATCCATAAGACTTTTGCAGTAAGTAACCTTAAGCAAAATCACCTCATCTTGTGTCAGAAAAGTAATCCAGAATGGATATATAGTAGACACAACCTCCCTGAGGAGTAACTGGTATTGCCAAATCCATAAAAAGAACTTCCCAAGAACTGGGGTCCATAAAATCCAAGAATGACATTAAGTTGTCTGCTTCCCACATACCTCAAATCCCCAAGCATCTTTGTGGGTATATGATTTTGCGGTTTAAGAAACTCATTAAATTATTGTTTCAAAAATGCATTCAAGTTTTAGACCATCATTATACATCTCCAGCGGAAACTGAACTGGCTAGTAGTAAACTAAGACTTCATAAAGTGGATTTTACCTTAATATATACATTAAAATGTAATTCTTAGTAAATGAGTTAGTCGAGTTCCAGTTGAAGTTTCAAGACCTCTTCCCAATGAGATTTCTCAGAGCCTTTAGTATATAAATGTGAATTATGCATCTTTAGGTGAGGAATACAGTATGCAGAATTTCCCCCCAAATTGACAGTCCTTTTTAAGATAGTCACTAGAGCTGCAAGAAACCTCTAGGTATTTAACTATTGGGACAGAGCCCACCATCTCCACATTTGAAAGTTTCCTATTTTTCCACCAAAAAAGTAACAGCTTACATGCAAGTTATAAAGTTGTCTATAGATAACACAAATATAATTGTATATTAGTTGGATCCATCAGTGAGTTTCATCTCTAAGTCTCAGCCCATGTTTATTGGCTATGTGTACTTTGTAAGTCACTCAAACTCTGTCTCGGTTTCCTCATCTATAAAACCAAGGAAATTATAGTATCTCATAAAATTTGTGCAAACACCAACTAAAATAACAGATATAAAAGTTACTTTTCAAAATGTAAAAAAATTGTAAATATTGTCATGAACAGAATCTATTTACCTCAATAGGAGAGGAAATGTGCATTTGTACTGGAAACCACACATGATAAAAATTTTTTTCATAAATTGGTCTATAAAATCCACAAGCAAAAATGAGAGTAGATATACGTTTAAAATCTGAAAAAGTTTCCATCTATTCCCTCTTGACTCCAGTATTGTATTTATCATTATTGTTGTTTGTTGCTCAGTCATTCAATCATATCTGACTCTTTGTGACCCCATGGAATACAGCACGCCAGGCTTCCCTGACCTTTATTATCTCCCGGAATTTGCTCAAACTCATATCCATTGAGTCGATGATGCCATCCAACAATCTCATCCTCTGTCGCCCCCTTTTCCTGACCTCAATCTTTCCCAGTATCAGGGTCTTTTCCAATCAGTCACCTCTGCATCAGGTGGCCCAAGTGTTCAGCTTCAGCTGAGGTTCAGCTTCAGCATCAGTCCTTCCAATGAATATTCAGGGTTGATTTCCTTTAGGATTGATTCTTATCCTTGGATTTATACAAAACTGTTTCACCTATAGGCATTATCAATATAAAAATAAATCGTTTTCAATATGTTACCGCCTCGGGCTTTTGGACTCTTTAATTAATAGAAACTGATAGGAGGCCAGATGAGAAATTCAAGCTCAGCTTTATTTTTTGTGACTCGAGTTGCAGCTCAAGTAAAAACAAGTCACAGGTTTCCTTGCTCCCTCCCCTAAGTGGGATGAGCTGGGTTCCTTAAATGGAGTGAGGAGGGAGCGTAATGAGGGGTCAGACAGGAGGGGTGGCTTAGATGGGCTGCCCACCCCCTTCTTGGTGCTGTGTGCAAAATGCCCATCCGGTACCCTGCTTTTGCTCCCCACATCTCAGAAGTGGCAGTGGGTTTTGGCCTTTGTGTGTCTTGTTCATAATTTCCCCTAACTGCACGTGCATGCGGTGATTTTAGTCCTTTACAGTTTCTTTGTATTCTGTTGCTCAAGCAGATGTTTTTCCTGTTGCGAGCACTGCAGTTAATGGTTCCAGGTCCCAGGCCCCAGCCTATCTCCAGTACAAGAACTAAACACTGAGTGTAATACCAGTCTAAGAAAGAAAAGATTCAAGCAGGCTTTTTTTCCTTCATATACTACCATTTCATATTTTACAGCAAAAATCTGGGTATTTTTGTCCCAAATGTTCTCTTTTTTCTTTAACACTGTAGTTTTGCTTTGTAGACACGTTCTTAATTTCTTTAAACTTAAAGGGGATACTGTGGTACAAGTTCAAGAGTAGATATTTACACCTAGTTATATATTTTATGAGACTTTGGGGTGTACTTTTGGTTTGAGTTTTTTGTTTTGCTCACCACTACTTCTTGCGGCATGAGTTTCTCCTTTTTAATTCATCTTTACTTTTCCTGGATTTACTGCCTCAAGAAATTCTCTCAAAAAGTATTTAGGTAGTAAACTTTCTGAGGTTCTCACAGGTCTGTCTTTATTTTACTTTCACACTTGAATACCAATTTTCTGTATAAAGTTATTGATTAAAACAGTAGTACTGTCTCAAATTGTGAGGATATTATTACTGTATCTTCATGCATCTGATGTTGTTAATAAGCAGTGTGATCTAGTTTGATCTTTTTTATTTTTTTAAGTTGGTAAGTTTTTTTTTCTTGAAATTTGTGAGATTTTTCTCTTTAATTCACCTCACTGTTTCTAAGCATGGATGTTATTCACCACCATCACCCCAACACCCCATTCTTTCTACCCAACATTCAGAAGATCCCTTCAATGAATGCTGCTGCTGCTGCTGCTAAGTCGCTTCAGTCCTGTCCGACTCTGTACAACCCCGTAGACGGCAGCCCACCAGGCTCCTCTGTCCCTGGGATTCTCCAGGGACTGGAGCGGGTTGCTGTTTCCTTCTCCAATGGATGTATGCATGCATGCTAAGTCACTGCAGTCATGTCCAACTCTGTGCAATCCTATGGACAGCAGCCCACCAGGCTCCTCTGTCCACGGGATTCTCCAGGCAAAAATACTGGAGTGGGTTGCCATACCAGAGTCATTATTCTATTTCTTCAATTATTTGTTTATTTTTTCCACACTGCTCTTTCTTATCATCTCCTCATTTAATCTTAAAGTCCTCTAGCCTCTAGGTGTATCCTCCAGGACATAGCTTTGCTCTAACAAACACTTCTTTGCTTGCACTTTTTAAAAAATTAATTAATTTATTTTAATTGGAGGGTTTTTTTACAACATTGTGGTGGTTTTTTCCATATATCAACATGAATCAGCCATGGGTGCACATGTGTCCTCCCATCCTGAACACCGCTCCCACATCCCTCCCCACCTCATCCCTCTGGTTTGTCCCAGAGCACCAGCTTTGAGTGCCCTGCTTCATGCATCAAACTTGCACCGGTCATCTCTTTTACCTATGATAATATACATGTTTTTATGCTATTCTCTCAAATCATCCCACCCTCATCTTCTCCCACATAGTCCAAAAGTCTGTTTTTGCATTCAAATCTGGGTATAGCACTGTGAGGGATTCCCTCATAGCCCATTTGCTAAAGAATCTGCCTGCAATGCAGAAGACCCAGGATCCTGGGTGGAAAGATCCCCTGGAGAAGGAAATGGCAACCCACTCCTGTATTCTTGCCTGGAGAATCCCTTGGACAAGGGAGCCTGGCAGGCTTCAGTCCATGTGGTCGCAAGAGTCAGACACAACTTAGCCACTAAACCACCACCACCATAGCCTGTGAACCATCATCCAGTTCAGTAATTTAGTCTTCAGTGGTGTCTACATTTTTTAGCTGATCTATTCCTTTCTCTTTTTTATCAAAAGTTTTTAATTTCTATTAAAGTAGTTTCCCATAACAGCATTTTCTTTATGATGGACAAAATATGCTTCAAATTCCTAATGCTGCCTATTTTGTTTATCTTAGGGACTTTTTCCCCCTGTATTAACTCTGTTTCCTCTGGGTGATTTTTTTTTGTTTATTGTCCGAGCCTCTCTTTCAAAACACTTGACTTTCCTTATTGACATTTTTTAAATTGCTTACTCACATTTGTGTACTTATAGACATTTAAATTGCATAATATGGCTCAAGTATCAAAACTCCCTTTTCAGAGCAATTCACTAGTGAACTTTGACCTCAAAGTGGAAGCTGAATATAATCATCCCCCATTCAATTAAAATGCTAACTGCCTATGGCCCAGGCCTTTGTAAACACATACCAGAATTTGATAGTATTCTGGAATTTCCTTGGGGAAATACACATTTTTTTCACTTGGATGGCATAGTATATTTCTCATCTGTTCTATTTCTTCAAGAAATTCCTGGTTGTAGTCCTCTGTTGACAATCTTTATATTGTTTTAACAATTGGGATACATCTGGATCCAATCAGCCTGAAGCTTGCCTATACCTCTGATAAAGTAAACTAATGAAGTAAGTTTATTTTAATGTCTACTTTATAAAGAAAGAAACTAAGAACCAGCAAGTTTTAGGAACTAGCCTTAAACCATACAATCAGTAAGTATCAGAGCCAATATTTGAAATCAGTTCCAGAGAACACACTTTTGACAACTTTTGCCTAGTATTCAAAACTGGGTTTAAAAAGCTGAATGACAGTAAGGAACATTATTGGAAAATATAAAGTGACCTATAGCCCACAAAGTTCAGGGAAGCTGACCTTTATAAATCTGGGAAAAGTGAACATCCCAAATGTCCACCAGGATATGAACTTAAATAACATACAAAAAAATATGTTGGTTTTCTCCAAGACTTGAACTAAAATTGGATAGACTGTATTTATAGTTTGAAAAAAATCAAGAATTTCTTTCCTTCTAGTGGTTAAGTATCTATTAATCTGTTTGCTTTAAATTGGAGTTCTGACATAGTCACTTATGCCATACTTGTAACTAAAACCAAAAACATACAGGAAATTGACAGTCAGCTTTCTCATGAGAAATTTCAAGTGTATTTTTTATATGTGAACTTTGGAATTAATATTTTCAGAAACACACAATTGTTAGTAAACCTCTACTGTTCTTCAGTATCATTTTTCTTATATGTGTATATATTTTCACTTTGTGCTCTTCCTACCAACTTAATTTTGTATTCTTTATATTCTCATTTATTAATTTTTTATTAGAGGATAATTGCTTTATAATATTGCATTTATTTCCACCGTACATCAACATGAGTCAGCTACAGGTATACATATGTCTCCTCCCTCCTGAACCCCTCTCCCATCTCCCTCCCCATCCCACCCCTCTAGTTGTCACAGAGCACTGGGTAGAACGCCCTGTGTCCCTGTGTCACGCAGCAAGTCCCCACTTGCTATTTGTTTTACATATGGTATGTATATGTCTCCATGCTATTCTCTCAGTTGGTCTCCTTCTCCTTTCCCCCACTGTGTCCGCAAGTTTGTTCTCTATGTCTATATCTCCATTGCTGCCTTATAAATAGGTTCATCAGTACCATCTTTCTAGATTCCACATACATGCATTAATATGCAATATTTGTCTTTCTCTTTCTGAATTACTTCATTCTGTACAATAGACTCAAGGTTCATCCACCTCATTAGGACTGACTCAAATTCATTCTTTTTTATAACTGAGTAATATCCCATTGTATATACATACCACAATTTCTGTATCCATTCATCTGTTGATGGAAATCTAGGTTGCTTCCATTTCCCAGCTATTGTAAAAAGTGCTTCAATGATTTTAATAATACAACTTTATTGTCCATATTCATTACACTGTGCATTAGATCTCTGTGGATTATTTTCTACTCATAACAAGTTTGTACCTTTAAACACCATCACTTTTATCCTCTCCTGTTTACCATCCATTTTGTTCTCCATTTTATTTTCTAGTTTTTATGGGTTTAACTTTTTTAGATTCCGCATATAAGTGAGGTTGTATAGTCTTGTCTTTCTGTCTGACTTGTCTCACTCAGCATAATACAATCGAGGAAGATCCAAGTTGTTACGAAAGGAAGGATGCTTTGCTTTCTTGTAGCTGAATAAAGTCTCATGGTGTATGTGTGCCACATATTTTCTGTCCGTTCATCTACTGATAGGCATTTGGGTTGTCTCTGTATCTTGACAATTGTGAATAATTTTGTGATAAACATGGGTCATTTACCTTTTTCAAGTAGAAATAATTATGTTGTTTTGTCTAATTGTTATATATTACATAAGATAATAATTACATAATGGTCTTAGTATAGAAAAAGTACAATTAGCTATAAACATAATATTCAAAGATAACTGCTGTTAACATTTATTTAATATTCTTCTATATGTTTTTAAATCATAAATAGATGATAGAGAAACACAGGAATGCTTAGAGAGACAAAATGGCTAGATTCTAGTTATTTTTTTTAAATAACACAGACTAGCACTATACATATTGTTTTTGAAAACTATTTTTCAGCTTACAATGTATTTTCAGCATTTTTGCATGGTATAAATAACAACCCATGTTGTAATGCCTGTATATGCATTCCATTTTATAGTTGTTCATTGCAATTTAGTTAAAATATGCCCTCCTAACAATCATTAGGACGGTTCTAATTTTTCCTGATTTAAACAACACTGCACTTAATCATACATATTTACCATTGTTGTGTTGTATATGCTTAGAATAAATGCCTGGCTTTAAGAGGACTCTGTTTCAATTAGCTTGAATTCAAGAAAAATTATTCCAATATAAACGCCCTATTTCCCTTCTCACTCTACCAAAACAAATGTAATTTTTCTTTTTATCCTTTCCTATCTAAGATTATTTCTTTAAAATTAATCTCTTCATTAGATAATTTCTGATGAGGTTGACATCTCTGATATGTTCACTGAATTTATATTTTTTGTAAAATTATTTTATTGACATATACTTAATTTTACAGTTATGTGTTACATTTTACTTGTTGAATACTAAAATTTTATTTTTGTTAAAGTTATCAGCCATCTGTCTATTATATATTTAGCAACATTTTTTCTTAGTCATCTTTCTTTTAATGTTGTTAATGAAATTTTTATCCAATAGAAGATTTTAATTTTTACCTAAACTACTTAATCAATCTTTTCCTTTATGATGATTGCTTTTAGGGTCAGGTTTGCAAAAATTATCTCCTATGATTTTTAATTCTAACACTTTTAGGATATCAGTATTAACACAACTCTTTAGTCCAAATGGAAAGTGTCTAAGCATAAGCATATTTGTTTGTAAAAAAAAGAATTAAAGTTTAATTTTATATTGTTTTGTGTTTAAGCATAAGCATATTTGTTTGTAAAGAAAGAATTAAAGTTTAATTTTATATTGTTTTGTTTCCAATGGCAAGCCATTTCATTTATTTATTTGACAAATATTTATGGAGCATAGCCTATGTTCCAGTCAGAATAGGATATGATCATTAACTAGAAAGTATAGTCTTGACCATTGTAGTACCTATAATTTAACAAAATGGAAACAAGAAAACAAATAGATAAGTACAAAACTTGTGGTACATCCTACCGCTTGTGGTACATCCTACCGTGCAAAAGAATAGGTATCCTGACAAAAAAAAAAAGTAAGGACAAATTTAGACAAGATGGAATAGAAAGTCGCTCAGAAAGTTGCAAACTGAAGGGAAAGAGCCAGTCATACAAAATGCAGGGGAACATTCTGGGCTGTGAAAATTGAATAAGAAAAAATTCAAAGTAGGAAAAATCTTCAGAGTGTTCAAGCATTTCTTCTTTGTGAAGCCCCTGATGAAGACTTTTTTCTTATTTTCTACTGTGTTATCTTTTATTTATTAGTGATCAGGTAGTACATTAAATTATATTATACTCCCACAAGAGAAGTAAAAATTTAAACTCTAACATATTTTACTGAGAATATGGAGTAGGTTTCTATTACTCTGAACACTGGCAAGGAAGTAGGGACAGCCACTATAGAAAACAGTTTGACATTTTCCAGTAAAGCTGAATATACATTTACCTGTGAGTTAACAATTCCACTATTAATTATATACCTTTGAGAAACACATACACTCAGAATAAGTGAATATTTATAACAGCATTATGACTGTACCAAAAAAAATTAAAATAGTAAAATGGGTAAACAAGCTTGTGGTATATTCTACAATAGAATACTATATAGCAACAAGAATGAACCCACTACAACTATGTAAAAGAACATGGAAGAGCCTCAGATACATAATATTCATATTAAAGAGCAAGATACAAAATACAAATAACATTTCAGTAATAAACTAAATAAGTCCTGGCAATATAATGTATAGCATGGTGACTGTAGTTACTAATACTGTAGTGTATATTTGAAATTTGCTAAGAGAATAGATCTTAAAAGTTCTCAAGACAAGAAAAAGATCTGTAAATTATGTGAGGGGATGGCTGTTAACTAGACATTGTGATGACCATTTCACAATGTATACAAATACTGAATCATTATAAGCCTAAAACTAATATAATGTTATATCATTATATTTCAATTAAAAAAAAGATCTGCTAGAAATTATGATCATGAAAATCAGAGTAGTGATTGATTCCATGGGAAAGCAAAGGTGCTTCGATCAAGAAGGCTTCTAGGATATAAGCAAAGTTCTGTTTCTGGAATGGGGTGATTGTTGGATGGGCTTCATTTTGTAATAAGTGTATACATAAATATTGTATGTACATTTCCATATCAATGTTTTGATGATGTTAGGGTGGTTTTAGTTTGCTGGGTTATTTATGTCTGTTTATTTGTTTCTTCCAGTGCTATCCCATTTCATCTCTACTCTCCCTTACATTTTAGGCATTGGACACCTGCCAATAATGTGTCCCAGAACTCCTTACTAGCGGGCTTCCTTTCAGATTATGCCAAGGAAAACCACCCAGTAGCAAAACTCCTGGCCATCAATAGGCACATGCTTGGCCTTCAGAAAATAGCCAGCAGGAGGTTTTACAGCAGTTAGAGATGGTTCTGTGAATCATTTATTTTGATGCTTCTGGCTACCATGATCGCTGACAAGAGTTTCCAAGTATTTCTGCCACTTTCTGGTGTCCCAACTAACAGCTTCTCTTGACTCCTCCTTTGCCATATGGTGCAGTTCCCTATTTCAAATCTGCTCCTGCTTAAAACGCTTAAGATCTTTCTGTTTTCTGATCAAACCATGCCTTATACGATGTTTTATTTTTAATTTTTAAAAAGTAAACAAAAAAATGAGTTTTTCTGGTCTAGTTTAATCTGCTAATTATTTAAATGGGTAAATTAATTCAATGTTTCTATAATTGTCCCCCTATATAAAAACTTGGATTTGCATAATAATTTACAGTTTCCAAGATACTTTTTCATTCATTGCCTTCTGTAGTGCCAGATTTCTTGTTTTTCACAATCACTTTATTTCTAAAAACACAGAGAAATGACATTTTATAAAACTTTGCAGTTAACAAAGCCCTTTTTATCTCATCAATTCTACTAACATTGATTTAAGACAAGTTTTATTACTTTTTCCATTTTTAGATGAAAAAAATAAACTTATTTAATTACAGTTTATTTTGTTTAAATGAGCAAACAAATCATGTCTCATGGCATTTCTACATTTTGGCAATATATGTATGTGTATGTTTTAATCTATCTTAACTCTGAGTTAGTCCTCCTAGTATTTCATATTGTCAAATATGTTTGCCATAGATATTAAGAACTTATGAATATTTTAAACAAAGGAATTTTAAAATATAATTTTAACCTATTGAATCTAAGCTCCTAGTCCTCTCTCTATAAATAGTGATATAGGACTAAGAAGTTTTTTTTCCAGTTCTATGCAATATTCAGGCTCTGGGTAAATTACTTAAAATCAGAGAATACAAAATCCTTCATGGGTCAAACATGTAAGAACATTTCAAAGGAAGTGAAGATAAATGTGAGAAAAATGTAAGAGAAGAATGAAAATTCAAAATACACGTAGCTATCTCAGCCTCTTTAAAATGGTCCATACTTCTGACTGGAAGGAAGGGACACATTCTGGGGTACTGAATAAGTGCCCCAAATAAGTGTTATACATTAGCTGATTTAATGATTTAACATTAGCTGATCAAATAATGCTACAGATAGTTAGTACCTCCCATGTTTACAGGTTAGAGAACAAAGGCTATTAATTCTCCATCTATGTTTGAAAGCCTCCAGCTTCATGTATCCTCTGAATACTAACTCTCTGCAGTCTTGATGTTCTGAAAATTCTATAATTGGAGGGTTTTATCTTTCTCAGTTTTAGAGATCAAGTTCTCTCTGTGTCATTCACAGTTTTCCATGTCTCCTGAGCAGAGACACCGATACACTTTGTTCCAGACTATCTTCTTGTAAAGCAAAAGCCTTGGAAGTTAGACATACTATCTTCCTCTGTTGCTGAGGGTTCTTGCTATCCGGGATCATAAAGATAATGTCTTTTTCTGAGGCAAAAGTTGGACAGGTTTTCAGGCAGCCCCCTATAAAAGATTTGGGTTTCCTAGTGAAGGATTCCTTAATGTGCCACAAACCTACTGTGGTTGCTCATCATTGCCCCCTGGTTCTTGGGAACAGGGAGAACCTATAGTAACATGAAGCTTGTGCTGTCTGCTCGCTGTCAGTAGTTCAGCTGCCCAGTCATATCAGACTCTTTGCGACTCCATAGACTGCAGCATGCCAGGCCTCCCTGTCCATTACCAACTCCCGGAGTTTAGTCAAACTCATGTCCATTGAGTGTGTGATGCCATCCAAACAAGTCGCTGTAACAGAGTTCTTTGTCTCTGATCCAGGAATCTCATCTCTTGTGCCAGTCTCTACAAAACTGAAGCACACTAACTTGTTAGCTGAAAGTTATGCAAAATCTAAACCCTCCGCAGTTTTGGACACAGAGTTGCTTATATATGAGAAGTGGTGGAACCTCTATTGAATTTGGATTGAAACTAGGCTTGTCTAACCCAAAATCTGTGCATTTAACCAGTATGTGACACTATTCAAAGATAACAGTAAGAAGATAATCTTGATCTAAGTAAGCTGCCCAGTGCATAAATGTGAGCAGTAAACTAGTCCTGGAAAATAAAGACTCCATTAAAAATATTTTTTCTTCTTGAGATTCAAGTGTGTGCTCTTGCATATTCTTCCCTGATGCCACTTAATTCCTACATCAGCAAGGAAGAATTTCTAGTAGATATTATTTTGACTGTGCAGTGAATCCCCAGACTCCCTTTTCCTATCACCAGTAGAGGAGCTCAAGTAATCCTTTGTTAGGGCGGCCTTGCACTCCTGCCTTCCACTGACTTATTTCCAGGATAACCTTGTTTAGACTCAAATATCTTTAAGGAAAAGTCCTTCCTTCTATTTTACATTTTCCTTAATGCCCCACACACTGTCTCACATGGAATGGCTAGCAGATGACTGTTTGCTAACTGATCAGCTTGCAACAAAGACAGTTTAAACATGCTCATTAGATGTCTGTGACTCTCTGTGTTCTCTATTATTTACTGTTGAACATCTGTAAATTGTTGGAAAAAAATGCACCTCGGCAAACTGTTTTTACTTCACGTTCAGTTCAGTCGCTCAGTCGTGTCTGACTCTCTGCGACCCCATGAATCACAGCACACCAGGCCTCTCTGTCCATCACCAACTCCTGGAGTTCACTCAAACTCATGTCCATCAAGTTGGTGATGCCATCCAACCACCTCATCCTCTGTTGTCCCCTTCTCCTCCTGCCCCCAATCCCTCCCAGCATCAGGGTCTTTTCAAATGAGTCAGCTCTTTGCATCAAGTGGCCAAAGTATTGGAGTTTCAGTTTCAACATCAGTCCTTCCAATGAACACCCAGGACTGATCTCCTTTAGGATGGACTGGTTGGATCTCCTTGCAGTCCAAGGGACCCTCAAGAGTCTTCTCCAACACCACAGTTCAAAAGCATCAATTCTTTGCGGCTCAGCTTTCTTTATAGTCCAACTCTCACATCCATACATGACCACTGGAAAAACCATAGCCTTGACTAGATGGACTTTTGTTGACAAAGTAATGTCTCTGCTTTTGAATATGCTGTCTAGGTTGGTCATAACTTTCCTTCCAAGGCGTAAGTGTCTTTTAATTTCATGGCTGCAGTCACCATCTGCAGTGATTTTGGAGCCCAGAAAAATAAAGTCTGACACTGTTTCCACTGTTTCCCCATCTATTTGCCATGAAGTGATGGGACCAGATGCCATGATCTTAGTTTTCTGAATGTTGAGCTTTAAGCCAACCTTTTCACTCTCCTCTTTCACTTTCATCAAGAGGCTTTTTAGTTCCTCTTCACTTTCTGCCATAAGGGTGGTGTCATCTGCATATTTGAGGTGATTGATATTTCTCCCTGAAATCTTGATTCCATCTTGTGGTTCCTCTAGCCTAGTGTTTCTCATGATGTACTCTACATATAAGTTAAATAAGCAGGGTGACAATATACAGCCTTGATGTCCTCCTTTTCCTATTTGGAACCAGTCTGTTGTCCCATGTCCAGTTCTGACTATTGCTTCCTGACCTGCATACAGGTTCCTCAAGAGGCAGGTCAGGTGGTCTGGTATTCCCATCTCTTGAAGAATTTTCCACAGTTTATTGTGATGCACACAGTCAAAGGCTTTGGCATTGTCAATAAAGCAGAAATAGATGTTTTTCTGGAACTCTCTTGCTTTTTTGAAGATCCAGCGGATGTTGGCAATTTGATCTCTGGTTCCTCTGCCTTTTCTAAAACCAGCTTGAACATCAGGGAGTTCACGTTTCACATATTGCTGAAGCCTGGCTTGGAGAATTTTGAGCATTACTTTACTAGTGTGTGAGATCAGTGCAATTGTGCAGTAGTTTGAGCATTCCTTGGCATTGCCTTTCTTTGGGATTGGAATGAATACTGACCTTTTCCAGTCCTGTGGCCACTGCTGAGTTTTCCAAATTTGTTGGCATATTGAGTGCAGCACTTTCACAGCATCATCTTTCAGGATTTGAAATAGCTCAATTGGAATTCCATCACCTCCACTAGCCTTGTTCATAGTGATGCTTTCTAAGACCCATTTGACTTCACATTCTAGGATGTCTGGCTCTAGGTGAGTGATCACACCATCGTGATTATCCTGGTCGTGAAAATCTTTTTTGTACAGTTCTTCTGTGAATTCTTGTGTATGCATAGTCAAATTTTAGCTTTGTGGTATGTTTTAACATCTAATAAGGCCAATTCATCCTCATTCTTTTTCATTTTTCAGAATTTTCTAAAAATTCTTGAATACTTACTCTTTTGTCATAATTTAACAGCTTTATTGAGGTATAACTAAAATACAGTAAACTGTACTTGTATAAAGTGTATATTTTGATGCATTTTTAACACACATATAAACCCATGAGACCATCATGACAGTCAAGTTAGTAAATATAGGTATCATCTCTGAAAGCTTTCTCCTGTTGGACATTTCCTCTTAAAGATGACCTTTAACATTAGCTTTTAAAATCCTATCAGGTTTTTATTGTGTGTACACTGATTATAATTTTGAGAAGACTTGACATTTGCAGTAGTAAGTCTTCCCATCCAGAAACATAAATTCATTATGGCTCCACATTCAGGTATATAGTTAGATCCTTGAATAAATTTTTATAGATCATAGGATGCAGGATGTAGAAGGAATAACTTTGTAATAGTACTTTCATTTCTGCTGTCATGATTTATTAACAGATGAGTCAACTTTAATTCAGTGAGATTGCAGTATAATTTCTACAGTGACGTAGAGAATTGCTGATAAACCCATCCTTTGAAGAGAATTTTCTGAGCAGAGACTAGAATTGGGAGAGTATCATTGTCTTTTAGAATACCGCTTTAGGGCCTCTAAACCATGTCCTCCTTTGGGGTGACAGGGATCAGCTAGGTTCTTTCCTTTGCATGCTCTGCTATTACAATCATTTCCCAGTTTTCCTTTGAGTTGCTTCCAATTCTTTTAAGGAGAAAAATTTATATTTTGTTTATTCCAAATTCATTATTCTGGGCCATGGACTTATTTGCAAAAGTATGGCTCATCTTAATTAACACTCATGAAATGTATTTCTTAGCTAATAGCATTTTAATTTAGCTGAACACACACATTTCCTTAGCAATTAAAGAGGAAAATATGTGTGGTTCATGTGTCCAGCAAATGCTCTGGTATTCAGTTTGATATATTTTTTGCACTTGGTTCTCTGTGGCTTTGCTCTCTGCCACTATTTTTAGTCACTTGTGAGTGAGAAGCCAAGTGTCAGTTTCTATGCAAGAGAGTCAGATTTTCAGTGCTTGCATGTTATAAACATCAGTGATAATGTTGATAAAAGGTATGATGTACTGAACATTTATTCAGTTCCAGAGGCTGTTCTAAGGATTACTAAACCAGTGTGTGTATGTGTGTGTGTGTGTGTGTGTGTGTGCGCACACGCATGCGCATGCACTAAGTCGTTTCAGTCATGTCCAACTCTTTGTGACACTGTGGACTATAACTCACCAGGCCCCACTGTCCATGGCATTCTCCAGGCAAGAATACTGGAGTGAGCTGCCATTTCCTTCTCCAGGGGATCATCCTGACCCAGAGATCAAAACCCATGTCTCTTAAGTCTCCTTCATTGTTAGATGAATTTTTTTTACCACTACCACCACCTGGGGAGCCCTTTTAAACCAATAACATACCATAACCTCATAGGTTTTACTAGGTACAATTTACAAACAAGGATATTGAAATGTATAAAGTTTAAGTTAACTGCTCTAGAAAATGGCAAAGCCAGAATACAAACTGAGATGTGTTGGGATTCACAGCCTCAAGCTATTTCTCTGCTACCCTACAGCCTGCTCTTAACCATGAAGCAATTTACCCACTGTGCTAGTGATCTTATGGCTGCTGTAAGAAATTTCCACAAACTGCATAACTTAAAACAACAGACATTTATTCTCTTACAGTTCTGGAGGCTAAACAGCCAAAATCGGTATCACTGGATAGAAATGAAGGTGTCAGTAGGGCAACACTTTCTCCAGACACTCTTGGGAAGAATCTGTTCCTTGCCTTTCCTGCAGCTTACCTTCCAGCTTCTGGTGGCTGCTGGCATTCCTTGATTTGTGGCTACATCACTCTAAAATTTTTTCTATCTTCACATCATTTTCTCCTTGGAGTGTATATGTGTGTCTTTCAAGTCTCCTTTTGACTTTCTTTAATGAAGATATATGTGGTAACATTTATGGCCCATCAGATAATCCACAATAATCTCCCCCTTCTCAAGACCATTAACTTGAACACATCTGCAAAGACCCTTTTCACAATAAGGTGCCTTTTATAACAGGAAGTAGGACCTGTTATCTTTGGGGACCATTATTCAGCCTTGGAAAAGGCAATGGCACCCCACTCCAGTATTCTTGCCGGGAGAATCCCAGGGACAGAGGAGCCTGGTAGGCCGGTCGCTAAGGGTCGGACACGATTGAGAGACTTCACTTTCACTTTTCACTTTCATGCATTGGAGAAGGAAATGACAACCTACTCCAGTATTCTTGCCTGGAGAATCCCAGGGGTGGGGGAGCCTGATGGGTTGCCATCTATGGGGTTGCATAGAGTCAGACATGACTGAAGCAACTTAACAGCAGCAGCATTCAGCCTACTTTACCTACTCAGTGTTCCAACTGAAGAAAAAGAAAGACAAGAATAAAGGTAAAGATAATATTTCTTTAAGACACTCCCATTTTAAGCATGGAGAGAGACTCTCGTTCACCAATAAGATGAGCCAAGAGAATTACACAGACACTAAACACTCCCAGATGTCAGAAATGGATTTTTTCACTAATCCTAGTAAGTCATCAGTATTGAACTTAGTACCTTGGATATGATAGATACCCAAGAATTATTTGTTGAATTAAAATTTGCATTCTTTTGTTCAGCATCATTTCAGCTCCACCATTTACTGTCTGGGTGTTTCTTTGGGAAAGTTACTTAACCCCTGTTTGTTTTAGTTTCTTCCTTACTAATACATTGATATCACAAATTTCATCATTGTTTTCTGCAGTATAAAAGAGTAAATACATAAAAAGCCTATAGAAATGTGTACTACATAGTTAGTGCTTAGTAAAAGTTATGTTTTATTGTAAAGATTATTTTATTTTGTGTTTTAATCATATTACATAATTCAAAAGAGAAGGAGACTTTACAAATACAGTGAGAGTGAAGTATTAGTTATTCAGTCACGTCTGACTCTTGGCAACCCCATGGACGATAGCTTTCCAGGCTCCTCAGTCCATGGAATTTTCCAGGCATGAATACTGGAGTGGGTTGCCATTCCCTTCTCTGGGGGATCTTCCCAACCCAGGGATCAAACCCAAATCTCCTACATTGCAGGCAGATTCTTTACCATCAGGGCCACCAGAAACAAATAGAGTACACAAGGTAAATCTTTCATCACTTTTACTGTCAGATAAAGTCATTTTGGAACAAAACATTCTAGTATAATTAATGTGCAATTATAGTTTGTTCTGAATCAAAATTCTTACTAAAAGTGAACCCTAAAGGGAGAAAAATAATTTGCTCTTAAAAATAAAGCTGCTTTTGAAAAAAAAAAAATAAAATAAAATAAAATAAAATTTGGTAAAACATAAAACTTTTAAAATCTAATTCATTAGTTATGCTACTTATTGATGGAAAAGTTTAATTTTTTAAAAAAAGAAAACAATACTAAGAAATAGGTTAATAGGTAATAAGGAAGGACTAGGAATTTAATAATATAAAATCGTAAGCCATAAGGCTTACAAAGTATCTTCAGGAAAACAAATGGAATATAATTTTGTTTTAATCCAACAAAGTATTTTTTTCCAACAAAGTGTTTTAAAGAAATTTTTGAATACTAAAAGGCAATAGAATTTTCCTTGAGCAGTTCAGACTCAAGAGAATGAGATCTTTACAAGTCTAAGTTGAAACCATATCTTCAAATGCTTAATGAATTGGCAAAATTGTTTACATTGACACGTATAATAGAGTAGCCATCAGCAAATAAAATGCAAAGCCAGATAAATGGCTAAGTATCTGACAAATATGTAGATTATGAGTTGTTAACACTGAGAAAATATTTATTTTCCTTTATTTGTCATTATTGATGTCTAAAGAAAATTTAAAAGCATATTAATTATAAAAACAAAGGACACATTTTGGTAGGTATTATTAATAAATATCGATATGTCTACCATGGTTGTGGTGATGGCATCAGTAATGTCTGCATATCTCCAAATTTATAAGATTATATACATTAATAAGGGAAGTTAGATAGATAGACTTAATATATACAGATATCAATTTTGATATCAATTGCATCTCAATAAAGTTATTAAATTTTTAAAGTAGTTTTAAAACATATGAATTAGGTTAACAGGAGTCTAACACGGGAGATGATGTTTTGTATTGATGCAAAGCAAAGAAATAATAGTACTATTTTGTCATAAGGAAACAAAATTTGGGCTAAAATTCGAGTAAAAGAATGCATACTATTAATCTCTATCAGTCTGGGAGCAAGATAATACAAGCTAAGTAATGTGAAAGTTTTAAAAATTATGTTTTCCATTTTGATGTTACTTTACAGACAGCAACTCTTTGTAACATATCAGTATAAATGCAATAAGAAAAATAATTTCCTAATCTGAATGACTCTGATAAAGCTTCAAAGAAATATTAAATTAGTATTTGGGAAAATAAGGAGAGGCAAAGTCCTGAAAAAAAATAACAATCACAAGCAAGCCTGGTCTGAACTTTTCTCTACTACACATTCATCAGTTCAGTTCAGTTCAGTCGCTCAGTCGTGTCCGACTCTTTGCAACCCCATGAATTGCAGCACGCCAGGCCTCCCTTCCATCACCATCTCCCAGAGTTCACTCAGACTCACGTCCATCGAGTCCACGGTGCCATCCAGCCATCTCATCCTCGGTCGTCCCCTTCTTCTCCTGCCCCCAATCCCTCCCAGCATCAGAGTCTTTTCCAATGAGTCAACTCTTCACATGAGGTGGCCAAAGTACTGGAGTTTCAGCTTTAGCATCATTCCTTCCAAAGAAATCCCAGGGTTGATCTCCTTCAGAATGGACTGGTTGGATCTTCTTGCAGTCCAAGGGACTCTCAAGAGTCTTCTCCAACACCACAGTTCAAAAGCATCAATTCTTCAGCACTCAGCCTTCTTCACAGTCCAACTCTCACATCCATACATGACCACAGGAAAAACCATAGCCTTGACTAGACGGACCTTAGTCAGCAAAGTACTGTCCATGGACAAAGTGGTTAACTGTAGGAAATCTTGGAGATCAGAATCATTCAGAATGGATTCAGATATAAGAATACCTACCTGTTAGGTTGCTGTGAGTATTAGATTTGATTACACCCCAAAGGCACTATGCTCCCTGTGTCAACATCAGCCAGTGGCAATAAATGTTAACTGTTATGGTGAGGATGTTTGTACTCTTCATTCCTTCTGTTTAGACAAGGAACTCGACAGTGAACTCAACAAGCATTATTAAAGTATCTTCAGCAAACAATTTGATGAATCATTTCCAGCTATTATATTCATGACTATATGCCATGACTCAGAGCATGATTTATTACTATAACAATGGAGAATACTAAGTTAGCAGATTATATTTTATTTCAACAGAATTAGAATTAAGAATATTAAGAAAGTTGCTAAAGAACAAAGTTATGGAGAGATCATTTTACTGAGTCATTTAGAGTTTATGCCCATTGCTTACCAAATCCCCATTTATACGTCTCCCCATTCCCTGGAACCACCACTCCATTTCTTGATTTTATTAACTTAACTATTTTGTTGTTGTTGTTCGGTTTCTAAGTCGTGTCCAACTCTTTGTGACCCCATGGCCTGTAGCACACCAGGCCTCTGTCCTCCACAATTTCCCAAAGTTTGCTCAGATTTATGTCCACTGAGTCAGTGATGCTATCTAACAATCTCATCTTCTATGGGCCATTATTTTTGCCTTCAATATTCCCCAGCTTGAGGGTCTTTTCTAATGAGTCGGCTCTTTGTATCAGGTGACCAATGTATTGTAGTCTCAGCTTCAGCAACAGTCCTTCCAATGAATATTCATGGTTGATTCCTTTTAGGATTGATTCTTTGGATCTCCTTGCAGTCTAAGGGACTCTCAAGAGTCTTCTCCAACACCACAATTTGAAAACATCAATTCTTCAGCACTCATCTTTCTTTATGGTCCAACTCTCACATCCATACATGACTAATGGAAAAACCATAGCTTTAACTTATACAGACCTATGTTGGCAAAGAGATGTCTCTGCTTTTTAATAAGCTGTCTGCGTTTGCCATGGCTTTCTTTCCAAGGAGCAAGCGTCTTCTAATTTCATGACTGCAGTCACCGTTCACAGTGAGCCCAAGAAAATAAAATGTGTCACTGCTTCTACTTTATCCCCTTCTATTTGCCATGAAGTGATAGGATTGGATGCCAGGATCTTAGCTTTTTGAATGTTGAATTTCAAGCCAGCTTTTCCCCTCTCCTCTTTCACCCTCATCAAGGGGCCCTTTAGTTCCTCTTCACTTTCATCCATTAGAGTGGTATCATCTGTATATCTGTGATTGTTGATATTTCTCCTGGCATTCCTGATGCCAGCTTGTGATTCATGTGACCCAGCATTTTTCATTATGTACTCTGCATAGAAGCTAAATAACCAGGGTGACAATACATAGCCTTGTTATATTCTTTTCCCAATTTTGAACCAATATATTGTTCCATCTCCAGTTCTAACTGTTGCTTCTTGACCTGCATACAGGTTTCTCAGGAAGCAGGTAAGGTGGTCTGGTACTCCCATCTCTTTAAGAATTTCCCACAGTTTGTTATGATCCACACAGTCAAAGGCTTTAGTGTAGTCAATGAAGAAGGAGATGTTTTTCTGGAATTCTCCACGATCCAAGGAATGTTGGCAATTTGATCTCTGGTTCCTCTGTCTCTTTGAAATGGTTTGTACATCTGGAAGTTCTTGGTTCATGTAGTGCTGAAAACTAGCTTGAAGGATTTTGAGCATAACCTTTCTAGCATGTAAAATGAACACAATTGTATGGTAGTTTGAACATTCTTTGACTATTTTCAGTTCAGTTCAGTTCAGTCGCTCAGTCGTATCTGACTCTTTGCGACCCCTTGAATTGCAGCATGCCAGGCCTCCCTGTCCATCACCAACTCCCGGAGTTCACTCAAACTCACATTCATCAAGTCAGTGATGCCCCAAATAAGCTGAGTCATTTGTCTGTCTAAACTAACTTGTTTCACTTAGCATAATATTTTTTTTCATCATCACTGTCACATATTACAGAAATTCCTCCTTTTTAAGGCTGAATAGTATTTCATTGTGTGTATATACCACATTTTATTTAGTCATTTAACTGTCAGTGGACATTTATGCTGTTTCCACATCTTGGTGATGGTGAATAGTGCTATAATTATTATAAGAGTACTAATCTTTTCAAGATCCTGATTTCAATTCTTCTGAATACCCAGAGGGAGAAATATCAATAATCTTAGATATACAGATGGCACCACCTTTATGGCAGAAAGTGAAGAAGAACTAAAGAGCCTCTTGATGAAAGTGAAAGAGGAGAGTGAAAAAGTTGGCTTAAAGCTCAACATTCAGAAAACTAAGATCATAACATCTGGTTCCATCACTTCATGGCAAATATATGGGGAAACAGTGGAAACAGTGGCTGACTTTATTTTGGGGGGCTCCAAAATCACTGCAGTTGGTGACTGCAGCCATGAAATTAAAAGACGCTTACTCCTCAGAAGGAAAGTTATGACCAATCTAGACAGCATATTAAAAAGCAGAGACATTACTTTGTCAACAAAGGTCCATCTAGTCAAGGCTATGGTTTTTCCAGTGGTCATTATGGATGTGAGAGTTGGACTATAAAGAAAGCTGAATGCAGAATTGATGCTTTTGAACTGTGGTGTTGGAGAAGACTCTTGAGGGTCCCTTGGACTGCAAGGAGATCCAACCAGTCCATCCTAAAGGAGATCAGTCCTGGGTGTTCATTGGAAGGACTGATGTTGAAGCTGAGACTCCAATACTTTGGCCACCTGATGTGAAGAGCTGACTCTGTTGAAAAGATCCTGATGCTGGGAAAGATTGAGGGCGGGAGGAAAAGGGGACAACAGAGGATGAGATGGCTGAATGGTATCACCAACTCAATGGACATGAGTTTGGGTAAACTCCAGGAGTTGGTGATGGACAGGTAAGCCTGGTGTGCTGCAGTTCATGGGGTCACAAAGAGTTGGACACGACTAAGTGAACTGAACTGAATACCTAGAAGGGGCTTCTTAGATGGCTCACTGGTAAAGAATCTGCCTGCAATGCAGGAGACCTGGATTCAATCCCTGGGTCAGGAAGATCCCTGGAAGAGGAAATGGTAACCCACTCCAGTATTCTTGCCTGGAAAATCCCCGTGGACAGAGGAACCTGGTGGGCTGCAGTCCACAGGGTCCCAAAGAGTTGGACACAATGAGTGACTGAGCACAGCAATAACCCAGAAGTATGATTTACCGGAATATATGGTAGCTCATGATCTTCGTTTTCTGAATGTTGAGCTTTAAGCCAACTTTTTCACTCTCCTCTTTCACCTCTTTCATCAAGAGGATTTTTAGTTCCTCTTCACTTTGAAGATCATGGCATCTGGTCCCATCACTTCACTTCATGGGAAATAGATGGGAAAACAGTGGAAACAGTGTCAGACTTTATTTGGGGGGGCTCCAAAATCACTGCAGATGGTGACTGCAGCCATGAAATTAAAAAACGCTTACTCCTTGGAAGAAAAGTTATGACCAACCTAGATAGCATATTCAAAAGCAGAGACATCACTTTGCCGACTAAGGTCTGTCTAGTCAAGGCTGTGGTTTTTCCAGTAGTCATGTATGGATGTGAGAGTTGGACTGTGAAGAAGGCTGAGCGCCAAAGAATTGATGCTTTTGAACTATGTTGTTGGAGAAGACTCTCGAGAGTCTCTTGGACTGCAAGGAGATCCAACCAGTCCATTCTGAAGGAGATCAGCCCTGGGATTTCTTTGGAAGGAATAATTCTAAAGCTGAAACTCCAGCCCTTTGGCCACCTCATGTGAAGAGTTGACTCATTGGAAAAGACTCTGATGCTGGGAGGGATTGAGGGCAGGAGGAGAAGGGGACGACAGAGGATGAGATGGCTGGATGGCATCACTGACTCGATGGACATGAGTCTGAATGAACTCTGGGAGTTGGTGATGGACAGGGAGGCCTGGCGTGCTGCAATTCATGGGGTCACAAATAGTCGGACACAACTGAGCGACTGAACTGAACTGAACTGACTGATGGTAGCTAATTTTATAATTTTGTGGGAAACCTCCATACTGTTTTCCATAATGGCTGCACATTATGCATTCCTACCAACTATGTAAAGGGTTCCCTTTCCTCCATGTCCTTACTAACACTTGTCTTTTTTAAATAATAGCTATCCTGACAAATGTGAGGTGATATTTCATTGTGTTTTAATGTGAATTTCTCTGATAATTAGTAACAGTGAGCATTTTTTCATATATTATTGACCATTTATATGTCTTTTTTGAAGAAGTGTCTATTTAAATCCTTAGCCAGTTTTTAAATTAGGTTATGAGTTTGTTTGGGTTTTGTTTTTGTTGTTGTTCTTGAGTTGGAGGAGTTCCTTGTATATTTTGGATGTTAATTGTCTATCAAATACATGGTTAGTAAATATTTCCTCCCATTCATCAGTAGAACTTTTCACTGTCTTGACTGCTTCATGTGGCACACAGAATCTTTTCAGTTTAATGTAGTCCTACTTGTTAATTTTTGTTTCTATTGTCTGTGCTTTTGATATCATGTCCATATGCATGCTAAATAACCTCAGTTGTGTCTGACTCCTTGCAACCCTATAGACTATAGCCCACCAGGCTCCTCTGTGCATGGGATTCTCCAGGCAAGAATACTGGAGTGGATTGCCATGCATTCCTCCAGGGGATCTTCCCTATCTAGGGATCAAACCCACATCTGTTATGTCTTCTGCATTAGCAGGTGGGTTTTTACCAGGAGCACCACCAGTTCAGTTCGGTTGCTCAGTCGTGTCCGACTCTTTGCGACCCCATGAATCACAGCACACCAGGCCTTCCTGTCTGTCACCAACTCCCGGAGTTCACTCAAACTCATGTCCATAGAGTCGGTGATGCCATCCAGCCATCTCACCCTCTGTCATCTCCTTCTCTTCCTGCTCCGAATTCCTCCCAGCATCAGGGTCTTTTCCAATGAATCAACTCTTCACATGAGGTGGCCAAAGTATGGGAGTTTCAGCTTCAGCATCAGTCTTTCCAATGAACACCCAGGACGGATCTCCTTTAGGATGGACTGGTTGGATCTCCTTGCAGTCCAAGGGACTCTCAGGAGTCTTCTCCAACATCACAGTTCAAAAGCATCAATTCTTTGGTGCTGAGCTTTCATCACAGTCCAACTCTCACATCCATATAAATGAATTAATTACCAAATGACTTATACTTCAATAACTAAAGTTATTGATAACTAATGTTATCAATTTTGTTCTTGATTGGCAGAAGTGTTAATATCACTGTTACTTTTAAAAGATATCTTTATTTAAAATTCAAACAAATAAAAGGGAAACAGTGAAAGGGCAAAAAAAAAATCTAAAAGAAAGCAATAAAGGAGACAAAAAAAGAAAATTAGAAGAGGGTGATACATAAAAGAAGACCCCAAAATACATGATTTTAAACCCAAACAGATCAATAATTATGAAAGGTTGTCATTAAAAGATTTTTTCTTTCGGTTCATACCACTTATCAATGAGGCTTTGATTCAGTTGTTGTTCAGTTGCTCAGTGATGTCTGACTCTTTGCAACCCGATGGACTACAGCATGCCAAGCATCCCTGGGCTTCACCATCTCCCAGAGCTCCCTCAAACCCACGTCCACTGAGTCAGGAATACCATCCTATCATCTCATCCACTGCTGTCCCCTTCTTCTCCTGCCTTCAGTCTTTCCCAGCATCAGGGTCTTTCGGTTCAGTCGAATTTTTAAACTATTCATTGAACCTCTATTTTTCCTTTTCAGTGTTTAAGTACATTGTACTTTATCATTTATTTTCTATTTCCAGGCTTTTTATTCTAGAGATCTTTGGCAATGATTCCTTCTCTAAATAATGATTCCTTATTGGGTTTCATATCTCATATTATCAGCAATATTTTGATGAGTTTCTTATTACTGTTCTTCATTCTTTTTCTTACTCTCTTAAATTCTATTTTTCTAAAAATTAAAATGCAGTCTACTCACTTGAAGAATATAGAATTGCAGTTTTTCTACAAAATTGTTTTTGCTGAAACAGAATCTTTGGAGTGTCTCCTTAATGTCATCAATAGAATACTTAGTACAGGATTTTTGTTTTAAAAGCAAAAAGCCATCTTCATTCTAATCTTATTTCTTCCATCTGTTTTGAGGCTTATCATCATTTGCATTTTCCTTCATCTTCATGTCCCTTTATGAAGTTAATAGGATGGTCTCTGATATTTGTTGTTGTTGTTGTTCAGTTGCGTCCAACTCTGTGACCCCATGGACTGCAATCTATCTTAGAGACTTAATATTCCTCTCTGTTATATCTTTGAAAATAGCTTCCCATTATATAGACAATACAATAATATCAAAGGTGTCTTTTCATTATCAAAAATAGTTAACAATTGTCCTAATAGTTGCATATGGTTTTCAAAAATCAAATACTACCAAAAGGTAGACCCAAAAAGAGCAAGTCTCCTTTCCACCACATACCACTCCCAATTATTGCTCTCAGGGACAACCATTTTCAACTCCTGAGCTGTTCCTTTTACATTTCCTCTGTATCTCTAACTATGTGTGTATGATGCCACTTCTTGATTTGTTGGTTTTGTTATTCTTTGACTCTTTGATATGGTCTCCACTGTATTCCCCTTCCCTCATCATCTCAGTGGGGTCACAGTTGGTGTTTACATTATCATCAGCTGTAACTGTTATTGGCATAAGTAGTGTGATACAACTGTAGTTGTGGTTTAGTTGCTAAGTTGTGCCCAACTCTTGTGATCCCCCCCCCATGGACTTGTAGCCCACCAGACCCTCTGTCCATGGGATTTTCCAGGCAAGAATACTAGAGTGGGTTGCCATTTACTTCTCCAGGGGATCTTCCTTACCCAGGGATTGAACCTGGGTCGCCTGTGCTGCAGGCTATCTCCTGCATTGCAGGCAGATTCTTTACCAGCTGAGCCACCAGGGAAGCCCATATTTTTCCTTATCATGGAACTTCAATAGAACAAATATGGATATTTGTAAAGCCAAAAAAAAAAAAAAGGAAATTTTATAAATTCAACCTTTTAATAAAAGGTAAAAACACCTATTGTTTTACTCCGTTGTTTAATTTTTAAATCCTCTTAGTCGTGTTTTTTGTTTTAAGGAAACACATACTCTAGTTAATACTAGTAAGTGGTTCTTTGATTGTTTTAGAGATGTGAAACATTTTTTGAAGATAGAAAATGTTTACAAAACTAGTAACTGACATAGCAGAAAGGAAGAAGCTACAAATAAGAACTCCTAACCAATACATTTCCTCAGTTTTTGCTTTCTGGGAAGATAATCCTTATTTATTGCTCTTGAAGATCACTTCTGAGAAAGGCACTGGGGAGAATTCCTCTTAACATTAGCAGACTGTTCTTATTATTATTGATTTGGGGACTCTGGACAGAGGCTAAAAAACCCTAGTCTTGGATTTCTAAGGTTTATCAACTCCAAATCACAGTTGTATCAGCAGGTAACAAAAGCTAATAGGTACATGATACTATGGACCTTGGATCTCCATAGCAGTCTATAAACTTTAGTATATATAATATATAACACAATAAGCTTTAGTATTCTGCCATTGCCCTAACCCTCAGCTTTTCCAATTCCATTTTGATTTGTAACTAAGTACAAATCTGAACTGGTGAGCTGAAAACTATTTTCTTTTCTTCAAGCTGTATTCTATTACCTTGCTTATGTTTTTCTTTGTATTAGCATACCTATAAATGCATCCACTGAAAATATTAGTGTTTCATATTATGGTGGTTTAGTTACTAAGTTGTGTATTTCATATATAAATATAAAAGCAAAACTTCTGAACATAAAGGCAAAGAGAAAGTTCTAAACACTTTTATCTCTAGATAGTTTGTCTTAAGAAAAAATCACATTTCTATTATACTTCTAAACAGTAACACTGTGTGCAAGATGATAACAAAACAATGTTTTCCAAGTGGCAAAGAAAAACAACTATCATATAAGTATCATCTGCTGCCACCAAAATACCACCCCAAAAACAGAGCCTTGAAACAGTAAGGATTTATGTAGCTCATCAGGCTGCAAGTTGGCCCAGTGGTTCTTCTGGTCTCAGCTAGGTTTACTGTCATGAATGAGGGTCAGTTGGCTATTGGCTGATGTAGGATGGCTTCATATGGGATGATGGGAGTAAGTTGATACGGGTATGTTCTCATGGCAATGGCTGAAGACACAAGTAATATGACATGTACTTTTCAATACGGTTTTGTTTTTGAATTGTATTTGCTACCATTCTATTTGCCAAAGCAAGTAATGTGACTCAAGCCCAGAATCAAGGCATAGACAAAGAGAGGAGGAAGGAATTAGGGCCATTTTTGTAATCTATCATATCTAAAACCAGGGTTCTATTCTTGACCAACCAATCATTTGAAATAAAATAGACATTTTCAAACATTCAAGTACAATTTAATGCTCACAATATGTCTTTAGAAAAGTTATGAAGAAAAATTTAAAAATCATGGAAATGTAAAACATAAGATAATTTAAATGGCTACATAGAAGCAATCAAAGTTAATAGAAATAAACTATTTTGTTATAACACTGACTCTTAGATTAAAATTTTTAAAATCAAGGCAAGTGCTCTTTACATAAAATTAAACCAAATTGATACAGAAAAGTTAAAAAATAAAGGAACAGGAACATTATAACATGAAAACATTGATAGAAAGAGGACTGGTAAAGCATTTTAAAATCAAACAAGACAAAACTCAAAGAAAACAGTGCTGGAAATTTACAATAATAAAAATTTCCAAACTTAAGATTAATATGTATCATGGATATTTGTTGTTATGGCTACAACGCAAACATAGCAAAACTTATGATAGAATTTGAGAAATCCACTATCAGTAAACCAAAGCTTAACTTTGCAAAATACCAAGCAGATAAAACATAGTTAGTATATAAAAAATTATTAGCAATCAATATGCTTGATTTAGCACTCATTTGCTCAGAACCCTGATGGAAGAACATTTGCAACAGTTGACAGAATACTAAGCCACAAATGAAATCTCAACCATTTTCAACAAAGAATTATTATACAGCCTGTAACCATTCATCATAGTATGAAAAAAATGAGAAATTGGCCATTTGAATGAAAACAGTCTTTTGAAAGGAATGACATAATTACAAAATCTATATCCTTTTTAAAACTTCAAAGTTTTAATAAGAAAAAATTGCAGAAACACACTTTGAAATTTTGTCAATAACAGTTAAAAATGCATGCCATTTTTTTAAATTTGATATACTACATAAAGTTCGCATAGTAGGCAAGTATTTAGCAATTAATGCTTAAAGTTTTTCAACTTTAAATGTTTAATAAATCCTCAGAATTGATTTAAATCCTTATAAATATTCAGTCTTTTCATGTAAACTGTCAGTTGTCAACAAGTAAATTAATGCAACTTCAGTCTTCCCTCCCTGCATCATATTCCCAGAAAAGTTATAAAAGATACAGTAATAAAATGATACATGCTGCTGCTACTGCTGCTGCTGAGTCGCTTCAGTCGTGTCCAACTCTGTGCGACCCCATAGACAGCAGCCCACCAGGCTCCCCTGTCCCTGGGATTCTCCAGGCAAGAACACTAGAGTGGGTTGCCATTTTCTTCAAAGCATGAAAGTGAAAAGTGAAAGTGAAGTCGCTGAGTCATGTCCGACCCTCAGCGACCCTATGGACTGCAGCCTTCCAGGCTCCTCCATCCATGGGATTTTCCAGGCAAGAGTACTGGAGTGGGGTGCCATTGCCTTCTCCGAAAATGATACATTCCATACTCTAAAATGAGAACTCTCCGCAGAAGAGAAAATGTATGTTGAGGAATTAGTAAAATACTTGGAGAATACAGGGTCACATTGAAGAGAGAGTTGCTAACCAGGTGCATACAATTAAGTTCATCTTTAGGAGATATGAGCAACACCAAAGTGGCTGTACAACTAGAAGTGATAAAAATAGGGAGCTGATCTAAGATGTGGAGGGAGAATGTGGTTTATTGGGAAAATATGAGATGATTTTCTAAG
Organism: Oryx dammah; assembly: GCF_014754425.2. Classification (NCBI taxonomy): domain Eukaryota; kingdom Metazoa; phylum Chordata; class Mammalia; order Artiodactyla; family Bovidae; genus Oryx; species Oryx dammah. Next base: position 67,584,566 of record NW_024070213.1, read on the forward strand.
CTGATAAAGCATATATTCCAGAAAAATCTTAACCAAAATCATGCTTAGTAATGAAATGTTAGAAACATATCATTTAAAGTAAATAAGACAAGTTTGGCTGCTCTTTCCCTTAGAATACAGCATTATATTAGAAATGCTAGCCCATGAAATAAGAAAGAGGGGGGAAAATAGAATGAAAAAGAAGAGATGAAACTATTTTTATTTGCAGTGATATGATTGTCAATTTAGAGAATCAACTGAGAAACTTTAGAATTATAGCAATCTAGCAAGGTAGTTAGACTCAGGATAAACATATTAGAAGCTTCTATAGCTTTCAAAACACCATAAGTATATCTAATTTATATATTTAGAAAAGGTAATTTTTCAAAAATCTAACTCATGATAATAATAAAAAGTACAATGTAGCTAGAAATAAACATAAGAATTTATAAGGCCAATATAGTTAAAATTATAAACTTAAACTGAAAGCATTAGAAAAGTTTTGAATAAATGAAAAACTATGTTGAAAAACAAGAAAATTCAGTGCCTCTTAAATGTTTACATCTCAATTGTTCTATCTTTGCTAGTCTTTTTTGAATATTTATTTATTTTTAATTGCTTGATGATTGGTTTACAATATTGGCTTGATTTCAACATGAATTTACCATAGATGCATATATGTCCCCTGCTTCCTGAATCTCCCTCCTACCACCTGCCCATTCCCACCCCTCTGGGTTATTACAGAGCCCCCATTTGAGTTCCCTGAGTCATACAGCAAATTCCCATTGGCTATCTATTAACATATGTTGGTGTATATGCCTCCATGCTACTCTCTCCTTTCATCTCACCCTCTCCCTCTTCTTCCCTACCCTCATCCATAAGTCTGTTCTCTGTGTCTGTGTTTCCATATATGTGTTAATATTCGATATTTGCTTTTCTCTTTCTGACTTACTTCACTCTGTATAATAGGCTCTAGGTTCATCCACCTCATTAGAACTGACTCAAATGCATTCCTTTTTATGGCTGAGTAGTATTTCATTGTATGTATGTACCACAGCTTCTTTATCCATTCATCTGTTGATCAATGTCTAGGTTGCTTCCATGTCTTGGCTATTGTAAATAGTGCTGCAATGAACACTGGGGTACATGTGTCTCTTTTGGTTTTGGTCTCTTCAAGATATATGCCTAGAAGTGGTATGGCTGGGTCATATGGTGGTTTTATTCCTAATTTTTTAAGGAATCTCCATACTGTCCTCCATAGTGGCTGTATCAATTTACATTCCCACCAGCAGAGTAGGAGGGTTCCCTTTTCTTCACACCTCTTCCAGCACTTTTTATTTTTGGATTTTTTGATTATGGCCATTCTGTCTGGGATATAGTTTTGATCTGCATTTCTCTGATGTGAAGAGCTGACTCATTTGAAAAGACCCTGATGCTGGGAAAGATTGAGGGCAGGAGGAGAAGGGGATGACAGAGGATGAGATGGTTGGATGGCATCACCGACTCAATGGACATGAGTTTGAGCAAGCTCTGGGAGTTGGTGATGGACAAGGAGGCCTGGCATGCTGTGGTTCATGGGGTCACAAAGAGTCAGACAGGACTGAGCGACTGAAATGAACTGAACTGAATAATGAGTGATGTTGAGCTTCTCTTCATATGTTTAGTAGCCATTGGTATGTCTTCTTTGGAGAAATGCCTGTTTAGGTTTTTTGCCCACTTTTTGATTAGGTTGTTTTGTTTTTCTAGTATTGAGTTGTATGAGCTGCTTGTATATTTTGGAAATTAATTCTTTTGTCTGTTGTTTCATTTGCTATTATTGTCTCCCTTTTTGAGGGTTGTCTGTTCACCTTGTTTATAGTTTTTGCTGTGCAGAAGCTTTTAAGTTTAATTCAGTTCAGTTCAGTTCAGTCGCACAGTTGTGTCCTACTCTTTGTGACCCCGTGAATCGCAGCACGCCAGGCCTCCTTGTCCATCACCAACTCCCGGAGTTCACTCAGACTCATGTCCATCAGGTCAGTGATGCCATCCAGCCATCTCATCCTCTGTTGTCCCCTTCTCCTTCTGCCCCCAATCCCTCCCAGCATCAGAGTCTTTTCCAATGAGTCAACTCTTCGCATGAGGTGGCCAAAGTACTGGAGTTTCAGCTTTAGCATCATTCCTTCCAAAGAAATCCCAGGGTTGATCTCCTTCAGAATGGACTGGTTGGAGGTCTCATTTATTTATATTTGTTTTTATTTCCATTTTTCTAGGAGGTGGATCATAAAGGATCTTGCTATGATTTATGTCATACAGTGTTCTGCCTATTTTTTTCTTCTAAGAGTTTCATAGTTTCTAGTCTTACATTTAGGTCTTTAATCCATTTTGAGTTTATTTTTCTGTATGGGGTTAGGAAGTGTGCTAATTTCAGACTTTCGAATGTAGTTGTCCAGTTCTTCCAGCACCACTTATCGAAGAGAGTGTCTTTTTCCCATTGTATACTCTTGCCTCCTTTGTCAAAGATAAGGTGCCCATATGTGTGTGGGTTTATCTCTGGGCTTTCTAACCTGTTCCATTGGCCTATACTTCTGTTTTGGGGCCAGTACCATACTGTCTTGATGACTGTAGCTTTGTAGTATGGTCTGAAATCAGGTGAGAGATTCCTCCATCTTTGCTAGTCTTTTTGTTTTGTTGTTCAGTCATTCAGTTGTGTCCGACTCTTTGTGACCCCATGTACTGCAACATGCCAGGCTTCCCTGTCCATCACCATCTCCCAGGACTTGCTCAAACACATGTCCACTGAGTCAGTGATGCCATCCAACCATCTCATCCTCTGTTGTCCCCTTCTTCTCCTGCCTTCAATCTTTCCCAGCATTAAGGTTTTTTCCAGTGAGTTGGCTCTTTGCATCAGGTGGCCAAAATACTGGAGCTTCAGCCTCAGTGTCAATCCCTCCAATGAATATTCAGGATTGATTTCCTTTAGGATTGACTGGTTTGCTCTCCTTACAATCCAAGGGACTCTCAAGAGTCTTCTCCACAGTTCAAAAGCATCAATTCTTCAGCACTCAGCCTTCTTTATGAGCCAACTCTCACATTCACACATGACTACTCGATTCCCTGGTGGCTCAGATGGTAAAGAATATGGAGACCTGGGTTCAGTCCTTGGGTTGGGAAGATCCCCTGGAGGAGGGTATGGCAACCCATTCTAGTATTCTTGCCTGGAGAACCCCATGGACAGAGGAGCCTGGTGGGCTACAGTCCATGGGGTCACAGAGAGTCGGACATGACTGAGTGACTAAGCACAACATGAGGAAGTTAAGTGAGGATTTATTTAGGGCTTCCCTGGTGGCTCAGCTGGTAAAGAATCTGCCTGCAATGTGGGAAACCTGGGTTCAATCCCTGGGTTGGGAATATCCCCTGGAGAAGAGAACAGCTCCCCACTCCAGTATTCTTGCCTGGAGAATTCCATGGACAGTATGGCCCATGGGGTTTCAAAGAGCCGAACATGACCGCGTGACTTTCACTTTTGACTGTACAGACCTTTGTTGGCAAAGTAATGTCTCTTCTTTTTAATACACTGTCTAGGTTTGTCATAGCTTTTCTTCCAAGGAGCAAGTGTCTTTTAATTTCTGATTAATGAAGCCAATGCTGATGGCTGTAGTCATCATCTGTAGTGATTTTGGAGCCCAAGAAGATAAAGTCTGTTACTGCCTCCATTGTTTTCCCACCTGTTTGCTGTGAAGTGATGAGACCAGATACAATTACGTGGAGTTACTCTACAACCACCATTCATTTGAAAATAATTTAGAAAGCTTTCACCTCCAGACCTCTCTCTTGAGCTCATTAAATAAATATTTTTTGAGCATCCACTTTCTCTCAGACACTTGAGGAACTTACAGTGCATTTGTTAACTGTTCAACTGATACCTACATCTGGATGTCCTCATATTTAACTTGTTCAAAAGGAAAGTCATGAAAGAATCCTGTATCAGTTAAGATTAGGTTTGACTGCAGAAAGAAAGTTTTGAACAAGATGCAAATTTATATTTCTTTCACATGAACGATATCAGGAAATAAATAGTCTAGGACTATGCTGGTTCCACGCTTCCCAGGTGCTCAGTGGTAACGAATCCACTCGCCAAGCAGGAGCTGCAGGTTCAGTTTCCAGGTTGGGAAGATCCCCTGGAGAAAGAAATGTCAATGCACTCCAGTATTCTTGCCTGGAAAATCTCATGGACAGCAGAACCTGGTGGACTATATCCATGGGATCTCAAAGAGTTGGACACAACTGAGCGACTAAACAATATGCTGGCTTTATACTCATCAGACACTTGGCCTCCTTCCTTCTTTCTTATTCACTATCATCAGTGAATATTTTCATCCTTTTCATTGATTTTTTTGCCCAAGATAGCCCTAGACCTTTAGTCATCACATCCACATTCCAGGACAATCAGAATTGAAGGAGAAAGGGAAGAAAGGTGAAAGCTATCTGATCTCTTTTGAGGATCTTTCCCATAAGTCCCACCCAATAGCTTCTGTTTAATATTATTGATCAAATTTAGCAACATAGCCACTTCAAGGAAGTCTGGAAAATAGTGTTCAGTGAACCCTCCAAAAATAATTGAGAGTCTGTTGCTAAAGAAATAAAGGATAATTGGTTTGTAATAAGTAACTGACAGGCATTTTTAAAAAGTGGTAATAATGGTTGACTCAGGGGAGGGAAATTAAGAAAATGGATGTTATATATGGAATAGCAAGTTAATCTTCACTGTATATTCTTCTATGCTTTAATTTTTTTCCAGAATTATGGACTATTTAGCAAAAATAAATATTTTTTCACTGAAATTCCACTTCCTTCATGAACCCATCCATCCCACCTTGTAAAATTTTCCTTTTGGTAAAAGGCATCACCATTCACTTAGTCACCCATATTAACATGTCAATATTATCTTCAATGTTTACTTCAGCTTCAATATTTAAAACTCAGAAGGCACCAGATTAAGTCAATTTTATCATAGAACTAACACAACTAATCTCTCTCTGCATCTTTATTGCCACTATCTTATTTCAAGCCTTCAGAATGTCCAGTAGGATGATTCCAACTGCCTGTTTCCAGATCTTCCCTCATCAGTTGTTCCCAGTTCCTGGCCACACTCTAAATTGCCACTAGTTATTATTTGAAAAACACTTTTAATGTGTCCCTACTTCTTATAAGGCCTCAACATAGATGCTCAACATAAACTATATTTTTTAGTTTATTGATTGTTTAAAAAACCGCAAAAGGAAAAAAAATTTGAAACAAAATGAGAAACAAAAAAACACAGAGATTTCTTTTCAGTTTTTCTATTGACTGGATAAGCCTGAAGAAAATTTATATTCTTAAATTCAGTTTGCCAGTGTAAAAATAAAAATGCCACACTAACTGACAAGAGAATTTGCTAATAATTTCAGAGCATATGGAGGCTTTGAATTAAACTTCATAACATTTATTAAGTCACAGGTTTCAGTTGCACATTTAATTACTATTCTGTAATGAACTAATCTCTATTTGTTTTGAGAAGCTGTCAAGTAACTGTTTGAATTATACTATAATTTGGCCAACTATATTTTGGTGATCGCTAAATTAGAATTTTAAGTATATTTGAATATGTATTAAGTCAGGGATTTCACAAAACACTTATGTTTTAACAGGCTGAGATGTATTTAAATTTTTGTGATTCAAAGAAGAGAAGGGCAGAAATATATCAGACATCAGATTTTATTCTTTGTTAGTATTTAGGAAAACACAGAAACCTAGACCTAGATTTAAACACCAATAAATCTGAAATCAAATAGTTTTGGAGTAAAAGACCATAACACTTAGTACACTCAGTGGTGAGAAATACAAAGAAGCAAAATCCACAAGAGATTTTGAAAGGGATTTTGAAAAAAGATTATTGAAAGAGAATAAGAGAACTGAAAGATATTTGCAATAAAAATGAAAATATGCATGCTTTTAAAATCTGGTATGATAGTGGGTTTTTTGCTTGTTTGTTTGTTTGTTTCATAAGTTATATTTATCTTCAAACTCATTGAGTTGTATTTGTTAGATACAGAAATCTGGTATGATAATGTTTTATTCTCTACCACAAAGAACTTTACAAGTAGACAGAAGTTTCATGTTATCTTCTACTATTGAAGAAAAGGCATCACAGACTCAGAATCGAAAATGAACCTTTCTCATTTAACAGTAGTACTGATTAAAGAAAATGAAGAAGATGACTCGCCAACCAGTAGCTGGATAGCTATCATATCCAATGCCTTAAAATCTCAAAATTGCAGGTTTTCTTTTATACAGGCAAATTGCCTTTTGCTTGATACTCACTGGAGAAATGGGGCTTATCCCACTTATGCCATGGAGAAGGGACTCATTTACTGAGAGGGAAATATCATGATACTCAGAAGAGGAAAGGATGGCCATAAGTGAGCAAATGTCAGAAGTTGGTTTCTGCAAAACATAAGAGACATGCTGATGAGATGTGCTTCATTCCTCCAACTGGCAGGTATGTCACGTCTAGTAGCTCTTCTGTTTGGAGGAAACTAGAGATGGTTTTTCATCTACTCTCTGAGACTACCAAAGTCACACATGTATACCTACCTGTGTCTGCATAATTTTCTCTTGCTTGCCAGATCTACTAGTACTCACATCGCAGGAAAAAACAAAAAGGTTAGAAGAGAAGAACATGGGACGTCAGTTCCTCAAAATTTCCTGATCCTATATCATAAGTCATAAATTTATTTGAAAGAGTCTTTGTGTAATTCTCTGATACTGCCTCTCTGCCTTCACTGAGACTGTACAGATGTCAACAGGAATGCCCTTTCCCTTCTAAATTTAGCTGCCACAATAAGGACCTACTGGGAATTTTACTCAAGACTCTATAATGACCTATATGGCAAAAGAATCTAAAAATGAGTGGATATATATATAATTGATTCACTTTGCTATACACTCAAAACTAACACAGCATTGTAAATCAAGTATACACCAACAAAATATTTTTAAATAAATTAATTAAGCTGCCACAGGAGGTGAGAACCTGAAGCTTCCCATTTAAGTTTATCGATTAAATTTATTCTGCTAGCGGATGAAACTATTAACAGATTTTTACAATAACTTTCAAGAGTCTTTGAATAATGTTTGATCCTATTTGCAAACTTAATTATAAACATGGCAACATTTAAAACTATTTTAATTAATTTCTTTTGTTAAGTATTTTGCCCATCAACCAAAACCTCTGTGTGCTAAATAGTACTAATATAGCTAATAAATTAAACTTTAATGAGTTGAACTAAATTTCTCATTTATTTTTAATGAATAAGATTTAATGAGATGTCAACTTAAGATCATGAATCTCAATGAACTACTTAATTGGTATAAGACTCATTATATTTGGCCAAGTTCTCTTACATATGACAAGTAAGAATGATAATACCAAGCACTTATAAACTGCCTGTTATATGTCACACACTGTACATAAGATAATCACAAATATGTACAAATTTCTTTTCAATGCAAATATTAATATTACAGTTTTAGTTGTTTTAACCCTTCTATACTAATGTTAAATCTTTCCTCAGCTAGAGGAAGCATACCCATTAATGATCATAGTTTTCATCTAGTTAATTAAAGCCAGGTACTTCACTAGATTTTAGTAAAAAAAAAAAAAAAAAAAAGGAGATGCAGGCATCCTAGGCAATTCTTCTCAACATCAACAAAGAAAACTATTACATCATTGCAAGTAACTTAGTTACCCTCTTAACATGTTTAAAGCTACCAATAACCAGAAGTTATGACCAAGACATTGATGAGATTATTGTTGGTGACCCGGTTGGAATTTACTAAACTCTGTTTTGTAACTGGGGCTTCCCAAGTCATGCTGGTGGTGAAGAATCTACCTGCCAATGCAGGAGACATAAGAGACTTGGGTTCAATCCATGGGTCAGGAAGATCCCCTGGAGGAGGGCATGGCAACCCACTCCAGTATTCTTACCTGGACAATCCCATGGACAGAGGAGCCTGGCAGGCTACAATCCATAGGGTCTAAAAGAATCGGACTTGACTGAAGTGACTTAGCATGCATGCATGCACATGTGTAATTGACTACATCAAAATCTGAGAGAAGAGATAAAGGGAGAGGTTGGCTTTATTGGTTTCACACCCATGTCCTTGGATTTGGAGTTATATGAGCATTCTGATTGGTTTTCTGCATTCAGAAACCTGTGGTTTCCATTGGGATCAGTCACTGGATTGGATTCTGGACTCAATAAACACGTTTCTCCTGCTATCACTAAAGATGGCAAAAATCCTCTAAGTCCAAACACTTAAACATTAGAGGAATCACAGGATCTAGTCTCTTTATGTTGATCTAAACAACTAGATTATTGGAAAAATGAATAACCAAATAAGCTTCAGCATCCCCCATGTGTTACTCCCCTAAACAAAAAATGAGGACAGTGCAGTGGTTTTCATTGTTCTAGGAGCTATCAGGGAAATATGCTGCTGCAACAGTTAAATCTTCTCCCTGCATAGAAATCCTCTCTGCAAAGGCAATAAAGAAAGAAAACACTGTTTTAACTGAATAAGCATTAAACCAGAATGTGATATGCATCACAGTCAATCATTAAGGGATAGCAGGGACAGAAAGGACTCTTAACCCTTTCATTTAGCCATGAAGATAAAACCCATTACATATATTTTTCAAAATAAACAGTTAGTTACTAGCCCTCAAGTTAGAGAACATGATAGCATCATCACACATAATTTCATCCTAAGTTTTCCTGTATTGGGAGTGACCATCTGTGTTGGTTTGGTAACATTATCCAGAGGAGAAATTATTTCTCATATATTTGTGATAGGAGAAATTTTTGCAACTTTGTGCAAGGCACTCAAGGTTAAACTTCTACCTTCCCACAGAAACTATGAGAGAGGGAAGCCAGCTCTCTTGATGTTACATCTCAAAGAGATGGCTCTCAGGTCCTGGAAAAAGACATTATTGGGTCATAAGGCTGAGAGAAGGCCTACATCATCTTCAAAAGGATTTAAATACATGTCAAAGAGAGGAGAAAGTACTTACAATTAAAATTTTCTAAAGTAAATGGTCTAACCTACTATAGAGTACATGGAACTCTGTTCAATGGTATGTGGCAGCCCAGATGGAAAGAGAGTTTGAGGGAGAGTGGATATATGTATATGTATGTCTGAATTCCTTCACTGTTCATTTGAAACTATCACAACACTGTTAATCAGCTATACCCCAATACAAAATAAAAAGTTTAAAAAATAAGTAACTGGTCTAAGAAAAAGGATGGGAGGAAATTTTCTTCCCTTATCTTCAACAGGGAGAATTAAGCTTCTTATTTTTTATCCTTATTTGCCATGTAATACCACTCTTTTGCCAAGCACACACAAGCCATTCATCTCTGGGGTACCAGGGGCTCTTCCATCAGATTTATCAATGCAAAGTTTCTGAATTTCCTTAATCCTCAGGAAGACACATCCTATAAGTGATGGATTTTAAATACCCAGAATACCTTTTTTAAACAGAAAAATAACTTTATTTTGGCAATTACAACTCAGTCTCACTGTTTCTGGTGAGAATTATACAATTCACTTAGCCCCATCATACTTATTAATCACATACAGAGAACTTTTACTGAAATGACTATATTACTTCTGAAATATTCCCTGTGAACTTGGCACAGCACGTTAAATACAAGTTTAAATTTCACTTTACAGTCTTTGCCTATGTTTTTTTTTTTTTTGAAGTGTACTTGATTTTCACTACTATATTAGTTTAAGATGTACAGCATAGTCATTCCATATTTTAAGATTATCCTCCATTTAAAGTTATTACAAAATAGTGGCTGTATTTCCCTGTACTGAACAATATATCCTTGTTGCTTATGTATTTGGTACATGGTAATTTGAATCTCTTAATCCTCTCTCCCTGCCTCACCCCTTCTGCCTTTCCTGTCCCCGCTGGTAAGCACTAGTTTGTTTTCTGTATCTGCAAGTCTATTTCTGTTTTGTTACGTACACTTGTCTGTTTTAGTTTTTGGATCTCAAAATATAAGTGATAACATACAGTATTTTTCTTTGCCTGTCTGACTTATTTCACTAAGCATAATATTCTCTAGGTTCATCCACATCGTTGCAAATGGCAGAATTTCATTTTTATGGCTGAATATTATTCCATTGTGTATATATACCACATCTTCTTTATCCATTCATCTGTCAATGGACACTTGGGTTGCTTCCATATCTTGACTTTTGGTAAATAATACTGCTATGAACAGTGGGGTGCATGTATCTTTTTGATTAGTGTTTTCATTTTTCTCATATCTGTATATATCTAGGAGTGTAATTGCTGGATCATACGGTGTCTTTGTTTTTAGTGTTTTGAGAAACCTCCATACCATTTTGCACAGTGGCTGTTCCAATTTACCTTTCCACTAACTGTATACCAGGGCTTCCCAAGCAGCTCAGTGGTAAAGAATCTGCCTGCCAAGTCAGAGACATATGTTCAATCCCTGGGTTGGAAAGATCCCCTGGAAAAGGAAATGGACACCCACTTCGGTATTCTTGCCTGGGAAATCCCATGGACAGAGGAGCCTGGAGGGCTACAGTCCATGGGGTCACAAAAGAGTAGGACGTGACTTAATATCTAAACAACTATGTGCAAGAGTTCTCTTTTCTCCACACCCAGGCCAACATTTGTTATTTGTAGGGTTTTGTTTTGTTTTTCATTCTGAAAAGGTGTGAGGTTAATTCTCATTGTGATTTTGATATGCATTTCTCTAATGCTATTCAGCATCTTTTTGTGTTCCTGTTAGCTATCTGTATACCTTCTTTGAAAAAATGTGTTTGGGTCTTCTGCCCCTTTTTAAAATCTGGGTTTTTTGACATTGAATGGTAAACATAAGACGTGAAACCATAAAACTCCTGGAGGAGAACATGGGCAGAGCACTCTTTGACATAAACTGTAGCAATATTTTTTTATCTGTCTCCTAAGACAAAAGAAATAAAAGCAAAAATAAACAAATGGGACCTAATTGAACTTAAAAACTTTTCACAACAAAGGAAATCATTGAAAAAATGAAAAGACAAGCTACTGAATAAGAGAAAATACTTGCAAATAATATTAATAAGGTATTAATATCTAAAATATATAAACAGCTCATACAGGCAGAGTTCCTTTTAAAGGAAGTTCTCTTCTATGAGTTGTTGTTCCCATAACTGGAATAAAGATTCATCTCCAGGGGAAGTCTATTTCACTGACAGCAACTCCTTCACAAACAAAACTTTTAACTTCAATAACTGGAAATAGACCAAAATGGAGTTCGCTTTTCCCTCAAAGTAAACTTGCATTGCTAAAGACCAAAGGTCAGATAATTGTTTATATATATATATATGTTAGAAGTTTATATTAGAAATAAATAATCCTTTTGTAGTGGGAAACATTGTATATAAATGGACATTTTCATGTGTATAACTGTAAGCAATTCTTATAAACTATTAAATAGTTTTTTATTTTCACAGAGTTAAAGCATTTATTCCCTCCAAAATATCTTTGGAGTGCTATATTTCACACAGACATATTACATGTTTATTAAACTAGATGCCATATTTAGAGATCTCAGAATCTCAAGAATATTGGTCTGTTTGGAAAGGTACCCTCCAAACAAACAATCTTTTTAAAAAGATTTAACTGAAAACATCAATGTTTTGTTGATAAAAATATGAAACAAATGTGTTTGAACTGAGTCTTTTGTGTTTGATTTACTTAGGAGGCTTTTTGTATGTGAAGCTTATTTACTAACATTAAAAGGTATATGAAACATATTGTTAATTGAAACTACAAAATAAACTGCACACTATGATGCTATTTCTATAAGTATGTATAAGTCAAAATGTTCAAAAAGGCACGTGCTAAAATGAGTTTGTCTCCCACCTCCAACTCTTAAAAATTGTGTGACCTCAAGGAAGTCATTTAACTGCTCTGAATTTACTTTTTAATCTGAAATATAAGCAAGAAAATGATAACGTCAGAAAGGGTCATCAACTTTGGAACCAGTTTGTATGGGAACACGTTGTAACCTTCTGTTTCCTTTTTGGTGACTAGTACATGACTGTCAGGAGAGACTCAATAAATGTTGCATTACAATGACTTTAATTGGATTGAATGAATGCATTTTGTGTAGACCATTTTCCATTGAACAAAATAATGTAATCAAAGCCCTTTGCACAGTGCCTAACACATAGAAAACAGTCAATGAACTTTAGTTATACTTATCATCAACATTATTAGTCTTACCATTACATGAACCATACAAACTTTAAGACTGAAATCACTACAGAATTTCCACATTAGTTTGGAAATGATACTAGAGGCAAAATGTCTTAGACTAATTCTTAAAAATAAAAGGCAGCTTAAAACCTAAGCACCTGAGGATTTGAAAAGAAAAGAAAGTTAAATCTCACCCATTATCTAATGTCATTCTTCCTTAATTCAAGACATGAATTAAATGGCTCAGAGCTTTGGCTCTGGTATTTTAATAAGGATGTGAGATTTTTTTTTAAGTCACAAATCAGCAGAAGCAACTAATTTGCATAATCAAAAATAATTCTTGGGCAAGCATCCATAAGCTGCATATCTACATCCATAAACTGCCTTCCTCACAGGGAATGAAAGCAATGAGCAGCTTCTCAAACAGGTGCTGGAAGGATGTGTTCCCAAGGCACAGAAGGCAAGAACAATCTGCAAAGGAGGTTCAGCAGGTTGGATTTTGTTTCCACTCTTTAGACTCTGCTCACATTCTTGGCTGTTGATCAGTTTCTAGGAAAGAAAAAAAAGTATGATAGATAAATTCTGACAGCTCAGGTTTGCTTGAGAGACAGAGTAAAATTAACACACAGTTCCAATAACCCAGTAAGTTTTCAGGAATGTTCATCTAATAAAACAACGTAAAATCTTGAATCTCTCAGCAGAAAAAGAGAAAGGCCATGTACCACAAATAATTGTTATTAGAGGCTATAGAAAAGCAGTCTTTCTCTGTTACCCATTCTCAGACATTAGTGTCACTAAAAATAGAGTCACTGAGTTATGTTCCCAAGAATAATTAATTCATGCTTTTGTGACCCCTAATTCCATATTAGAACTCACCTGGAAATTCCATGAACAGAGAAACAATCACTTTGTAGGAGCAGAGGTTTATTTGAAAGTTCAGACCACTGTAACCATTATTGAGACTTCTTCATAGCCTCTATCAATAAAGAAGCCCCTTTAAATTCCTTAAAATCCTTATGAATACAGCTCTGTACTTATGTGTAAAATAAGGTGCAAGGATATACTGTACAATAGGAAGTATAGTTAATATTTTATAATAACTATAAATGGAGCATAACCTTTAAAAATTGTGCATCACTGTGTTGTTCACCTTAACATATAATATTGTACATCAACTATAGCTCAGTAATAACAATGGAAACCTTGAGAATACAGCTCTAATTTTAAAAAAGGAAGAGGTATTCTAATTCTACCCAAAAAAGTCATTATGAGAGTAAGAAATAAAGGAGAGAGGAGTGCATTTTTCCATGAAGCAGGAAAAAGTACTTAACAATGAAATGATAAGGACAGTGAATAATATCAGTTGAATAACTATGATATTCAAAGCATCCATACTCACAATATTTTAATTCCCTCAAAAACTTTATGTGATGAACATTTATTTGCCACTATTTTTCTGAAGGGAACATCAGCTCATATACTGTAACAGTTTTAGTTAGAGTAAACAATACTATCTGCTCTGATAAACAGACCCCAAACCCCTCTAGCTTCATCGAATAAAAGCTTACATCTTTCTCACATCTCCGTCCAATGCATACATATTGTTTGAGCAGTCTTCCACATACTCATGCAGGGATTCGGACTCTTCCATCTTTGCAGATTAACATATGCTAGAGCCTCAGAATCTATGGATCACATTACCTCTACTCATGTTGCATTACCAGAACTCAGTTACATGGTCACATCTAATTATAAGGCTAGGCAATGAGGCCTTCTGCTTCAAGGAAAATGAAATAGTGAGAGCCTATTTCTGGTATCAAGTAACTTGTCCATGGCACATAATTAATGGGCTTTGACCTCATGAACCTTCCAGTCTCTAAAAACACAAATGCACATAAAAGTAAGGATGCAACTACAGGGGTAACATAAAATAGAAAGACATGGGCTTTGAAAGTTTATGAAGGAGGCTGGAGGGGAGTAACATTTGAATGGAAATTTGAGAGATGAATGGAAGAAGGTTCTAGGCAGAGGAGGCAGCAGGTGCAAGGGTCCATGAACAGGAGAGAGCCTGGTAAATATAAGGACATTTAAACAAGCCTTTGCAGCTGAAGAAAAGAGAGAACAAAAGAGAGTGGGGAGATATTTGGCCTGGAAGGCCGTGCTGATCAGTGCTGCCTCTGTCTCCAGGGTGAGGAGAACCATTGAAGAGTTTTAAGCAGGAATATGAATTGATTGGATTTGCTAGTTAGAAACATCTGTCTGTACGCCTTGCAAAGAATGGATTAAAGAGGGTGTCCAGTGGATAGTCAGAGACCCCAAGTTCGCTATTGTACCTGATCAAATAAGGTGACTTGGACCAGTGGTGTGGGCAGGGAGACAGAAAGGGAAAAAAAGGGATTTGAGAAGCATTTAGGAATGAAATATATAAATCTTTGTGCTTGACTGGATTTAGATTGTGTCTAGAGAATGACAGGGATTTGTGAATAGTTTCTTGACAAGTCTAATTACATTAAAAGTAGCTTTATTCAGAGATATTAAGTAAGGCAACATTCATATAAAATAGAAATAATGTTATACTGTTTTATAATTAGAACCTATTGATTTTTAAAAGTAAAACTAAAATATTAAAATAGTTATATTCCTTGCCAGTCCCCCTCTTATGTTTCTTTTAGGTATCAGATTAGGTTTCTTTTGAATTAGTCTCATCCTTTTTCATAACTTATTATTTTTATTTCCTTTAAACTTAGGAAATTCATGGGAGATTCAAACACATTTTCTAAATCTACTTGAGAAAAGAAGCAACATTCTTTGGTTGCATCCAGATGTTCTAGCCAGTTAAAATGGGGCAATTTTGTGAATGGAAAATTGGCTGGGTGGAAAATTCCCCTAATCTTGTTGTGATTACCTAAACTAAATTTATCCTATGTTGTGTCCTTCTAAATAAACACTACAATGCTCTGAAGAACAATATTTTTGTCTTGTCTTGGAAATAGATATACACATCATGGCTCTGCATGTTAGAAGTGATCCATATTTAATTGCACTTTTGTATTAATACCTGACCTGTGTGCACCTGACCTGCCTAATGATTTTTCATTTTTTAATTATTATTTTCCCCTCTGTAAAAGTAATCAATGCTTATTAAAGGAAATTCAGAAACTATGGGGCAAATGTAAAGAGAAAATATCATAATATTATGGTCCCTTTAGGTTATTTCTAGTTTTTGCTCCAATAAATAGTTTTGGGATGAATATCTGAGGTGATAAGTCCTTGTCTTTCTTCATTGATTAGCTTCTTAGATTCCAAGTAATAGAATTATTATAGGAGAATCTATTTATATATCCTCAAATTGCCTCCAGTAAAGTTGAACAACGGATACACATAGCAGAAGTATGCATAGGATTTGAGGGGTCAAAGGAGGAGACTTTCATCGTTTACATTATATATACTTTCAAAAGAGGGAGACGATGTTGATTAGTGATCATTTTTAATGTAATTTTGTGTATTTACCACATTTCAACAGCATAAAGAAATTATGTAGTAAAAATACAATAACCAAAGTCAGAAGGTCCCAGTGGCACAGTGGTAAAGAATCTGCCTGACAATGCAAGAGATGCAAGAGATGTAGGTTTGATTCTGGGGTCAGGAAGATCCCCTGGAGTAGGAAATGGCAACTCCAATATTCTTGCCTGGAAAATCCCATGGGCAGAGGATCCCGGGACACTACAGACTACGGGGTCCCAAAGAGTCAAACATGACTGCACGACTGAACACACACATAAAGTCAAGGAACAAAATAAAATCAGTTAAACACGAAGCTAATTTCTATAATATATAAAGAATTTTCATAATTTTTATTGAGCTGTAGTTGCCATTATAGATTATTATAAGATCTTGGTTATAATTTCCTGTGCTATACAGTATATCCTTGTTGCTTATCTTTACTATATTACATATAGTAATTTGTATCTGTTAATTCATACCCTTAATCTGTGAATCTATTTGTTTTGCATATACATTCATTTGTATTATTTTTTAGATTCCACATAAAAGAGATATGATACAGTCAAAGACATTTGTCTTTTTCTGTGTGAAATTTCACTAAGCATAATAGTCTCTAGTTCCATCCACGTTGCTGCAAATGGCAGTATTTCAGTATTTCATTCCTATTCATGGCTAAGTAGTAATAATTATCCATTGTATATATACCACAACTTCTTAATCCAATCATCTGTTGATGAGCACTTCAGTGGCTTCCATGTTTTGGCTATTTTAAATAGTACTTACTTTGAACATTGGAGTGCATGTATTGTTTCCAATTAGTGTTTTTGTTTTTTCTGGATATGTACCCAGGAGTTCCAGGAGTACCCAGGAGTTCTGGATATGTACACCTGGGCTTCCCTGGTAGCTCAGATGGTAAAGAATCTGCCTGCAATGCGAGAGACCTGGGTTTGACCCCAAGGTCGGGAAGATTCCCCTGGAGACGGGCATGGCAACCCACTCCAGGATTCTTGCCTGGAGAATCCCAATGGACAGAGGCACCTGGCAGGCTACAGTCCATGGGGTCGCAAAGAGTCGGGCACGACTGAGCAACTAAGTATAGCACAGCACCCAGGAGTGGAATTGCTGGATTATATGGTAACTTTATCTTTAATTTTTTTAGGAACTTCCATATTGTTTTCCATAGTTACTGCACAAATTTCCCTTCCTAGCAACAGTATACAAAGGTTCTCTTTTCTCCACATTGTCTAACACTTGTTATCTGTAGATTTTTAATGATGGCCATTTTGATAGGTGTGAGTTGAAATCTCATTATAGTTTTGATCTGCATTCTCTAATGATTAGTGATATTGAGCATCTTTTCATATGCCTGTTAGCCATATGTATGTCCTCTTTGGGAAAATGTTTATTCAAGCCTTCTGTCCACTTATGATTGGATTGTTTGGGTAGTTATTTTTTATATTAAGTTCTATGGGTTGTTTGTATATTTTGTATATTAACCCCTTGTCAATTGCATTATTTGCAAATATTATTCCCCATTCCATAGGTTGTCTTTTCTTTTTGTCAAAGGTTTCCTTTGCTGTGCAAAAGCTTTTAAGTTTAATTTGATCCTGTTTATTTTTGCTCTTATTTATTTCTCCTGAGGAGACTAACCCAAAAAATATTGCTATGATTTATGTTCAAAGAGTGCTTTACCTGTGAAGAACTTTTGTAGTTTATTCACACTATCAACACACACACACTCAAGACCAATGGTGGAGTGAAAAAAATACATGAGCAGACAGATAGGAAACAATAGCTTCAAATCAACAAGTAGTCAGGGAAATACATATTAAATTAACCATGAGATACCATGTTTCACCCATGAGCCCAAGAAAAAAAGATAATGAGTAGAACTACAAAACATATTATTGGTGGAAATGTGGGAAAAGATGTATTCCCATACTTTTTGGAAGTTTGAAGTATTTCAGTCTATTTGGGGGAAGCAATCTGATTATCTATTAAAATTAAAACTACCTGTACATTTTAATACAGCAATCTATCCCAACAACCTAAAAGCTAGTCTATAAGAACATTTTTATGGAAATGATGACTGCAAAATTTATCAGAAGAGTTTGCTGCTGCTGCTGCTAAGTCGCTTAGTTTAAGCATGGAAAAAAAGTGAATGTTCACCAGTAGATGAATGGCTGAGCAATATATCACATAACAGATATTGTGTAGTCATTGTAAATAACAAAGAGTTATATCAGATGATTTGGAAACTTCCAGTACTTTGGCCACCTCATGCGAAGAGTTGACTCATCGGAAAAGACTCTGATGCTGCAGGGATTGGGGGCAGGAAGAGAAGGGGACGACAGAGGATGAGATGGCATCACCGACTCGATGCACATGAGTTTGGGTGAACTCCAGGAGTTGGTGATGGACAGGGAGGCCAGGCACGCTGCAATTCATGGGGTCGCAAAGAGTCGGACATGACTGAGCGACTGAACTAAAGAGGTATTAATGAGTAAGTAAGAAGCAAAAATTAAAGTGTAAAAAACTCATACTTTCAGAGGGATAGAAATCCCAGAATTTTTAAATCCTGTACATGTTTACAGGCCAAGGTAGTATTATATGAGGAAAACTATAGATTGATTCACTGGAGTGAATCATACTGTTATTTTTTTTTTCCTTCTTTAAATTCTATCTTAATTCTTTTTTTTTTCTTTTTTGTTTATTGAGATATGCTTGCTTTATAATGTTGTATTAGTTTCAGCTGTACAAAAAAGTGAATCAGTTATGTGTAAACATATATTCTCCCCCTCTTAGATCTTCTTCCCACCTTCCCATCCCACCCCACAGAGCACTGAGCTGAGCGCTTGGTGCTATATGTATAACAGCTTCTCACTTAGCAATGTATTTTACAAATAGTAGTGTATATGACATCCCCAGGCTTCCCTGGTGGCTCAGCTGGTAAAGAATCCACCTGCAATGTGGGAGACCTGGGTTTGATCCTAGGTTGGGAAGATCCCCTGGAAAAGGGAAGGCTACCCACTCCAGTATTCTGGCCTGAAAAATATCATGGACTATATGGTCCATGGGGTCGCAAAGAGTCGGACACGACTGAGCGACCTTCACTCATGTCACCCCCAGTCTCCCAATTCATCCCACCTGCTCCTTTCCTCCCTGAGTCCGTGAGTCTGTTCTCTATGTGTGCATCTCTCTTCCTGCCCTGCAATTATGTTCACCTGTACCATTTTTCTAGATTCCACATATATGTCTACATATATTTACATTCCACATATGTAAACATACGATATTTGTTTTTCTTTTTCTGACTTATTTCGCTTTGTATGACACACTCTAGGTATATCCATGTCTCTACAAATGACTCAATTTCATTCCTTTTTAGGGCTTATGAATCATCCTAGAGGCAAGTGGAAAAGCTGATATGGGGTGCAGGCAGAATAAAGATAAAAAGTAAAGTAAAGTAGCTGCTCAGTCGTGTCCAACTCTTTGCAACCCCATGGACTATAGCCTACCAGGCTCCTCCGTCCATGGGATTTCCCAGGCAAGAGTACTGGAGTGGGGTGCCATTTCCTTCTCCAGGGGCTCTTCCTGACCCAGAGATCGAACCTGGGTCTCCAGCATTGCAGGCAGACGCTTTACCATCTGAGTCACCAGGGAAGCCCAGAATAAATATAGGGAACTCTAAATATGAAAAGAAATAAAAGAAAAGGGAATATTGGCTTCAAAAAATCTATGAGATGATCATATTTATATATAAGTAAAATATGAACATGGGTAACTGTTTTGAAAGTGTATAAAACTTTTAAATGGAAATATTAATAAGGAAATATACTCCTGAAAGTCGGACAAATCGAATAAGAATGTAGGCCATAACCAAAGAAAAATTTATTGTATTTTGCTTGATATCAAGGTTACTAAATTGGTCAAGGCTCAAAATATATTTGGTCATAATTTACCATGGTGCAGGCTAATGCTCTGTTATATCACAGATTAGGTCAAACTATCCAAAAAAATTTTTGATAAAACTTTTGAAGAAAGGTACTATGAAAAAGAGTATATGCAAAATTTCAAAAGTAGGTCAAACTTCTCATATTAAAATCTTTAATTAATGAGGTAGTACAGCAGAATAATACTTACAGCACTAACTTAATAGGTAAATGAGTCATAGATTATTCATGATAATAAACCCGTTCAGTTCAGTCGCTCAGTCGTGTCCGACTCTTTGCGACCCCATGAACCACAGCACGCGAGGCCTCCCTGTCCATCACCAACTCCTAGAGTCCACCCAAACCCATGTCCATTGAGTCGGCAATGCCATCCAACCATCTCATCCTCTATTGTCCCCTTCTCCTCCTGCCCTCAATCCTTCCCAGCATCAGGGTCTTTTCCAATGAGTCAGCTCTTCACATCAGGTAGCCAAAGTATTGGTTTCAGCTTCAACATCAGTCCTTCCAGTGAACACCCAGGACTGATCTCCTTTAGGATAGACTGGTTGGACCTCACTGCAGTCCAAGGGACTCTCAAGAGTCTTCTCCAACACCACAGTTCAAAAGCATCAATTCTTCAGAGCTCAGCTTTCTTCACAGTCCAACTGTCACATCCATACATGCACTGGAAAAACCATAGCCTTGACTAGACGGACCGTTGTTGGCAAAGTAATATCTTTGCTTTATAATATGCTGTCTAGGTTGGTCATAACTTTCCTTCCAAGGAGTAAGTATCTTTTAATAAACCTGAAATAGTCATTAAGAATTTCAGTAAGCTTTATTACACCACTCCTGGATTTAATACCAGATTTCCCAGTAATCAAAAATACAGATGTGTCTTTTTTAAGTGTGTTTAGACTTTCTATGTCTGAGTTCACTGATATTTTCAATGATAATAACTAACTTGTCAAATAAGATATGGGAGTAATAAAACTATGAACAAAACATGAGCTATAGGATAGATTTATCCTTGGATTGTATGTCCCAGATTAGAGAAAACAACTTTAAATTAAAATGTGCTGAGAACATTTAGTTCAGTTCAGTTCAGTCACTAAGTCATATCCTACTCTTTGTGACCCCATGAATTGCAGCATGCCAGGCCTCCCTGTCCATCACCAAGTCCCAGAGTTCACTCAAACTCACGTCCATCGAGTCAGTGATGCCATCCAGCCATCTCATCCTCTGTTGTCCCCTTCTCCTCCTGCA